>NC_049982.1:14244343-14266071 GCF_000003815.2 Branchiostoma floridae
AAGTGGAATCAATTGAAAAAGTTACAGTAACTTTTTCAAGCCTATGTCTAGTGCCATGACAGTAATGCTAAGGGCACAACCCGTCGTACGTGCAAATACGTGCTGTCTACATGCCAAAACGTGGGCAATCTTTTGGAATCCGTAAGTGGTAAGTACCGCCTCCATACGAACTCGTAGGGAATCCGACAGATTTTGGAGCACGCAGACGCGCCGTAGAAGTTAACGTGCAGGGAAAACTTTGTGTGCCATTGGGCTGCGGATTCGCCCCTCGTACGTGCCTGCCCTGTACAGCCTGAACGATTCTAGAAATACTCGGCGGACGTGGCCTGAAAAAAAAAAAAAACGGACAAATACACGTACGGCGGGTTGTGTCCTTAGCTTTAGGGTAAAGGGACAAAAATCTGAATACAGGACTTTCCCCCTGCCAGTGCATTTCGTGCAGGAGATGACACCCCCGTCATCTTTGGTGCTCCTAGTGTAGCTGACCTGATGGACGGATGTAGTGGAAATTCAAATGTGACTGGTGTGAGCGTGAGTAGACATATTCCCAGTGCAACCCACAAAATTATCGAAACTTTTACAATTAGTTTTTTCTTGTGAAAGTAATCATCAATGTCCTTTTAACCATTTAAGGCAGCTTTTGATTACCCCATTTAGATCATCCATGCTGGATTCAATCCATTTGAGTACTCCAACAACTCTCAACTGGTGGAAGGTGAGGTCATAGGTCTCAACTCCAAGAGGGGTGAAGCCACTAACCATGTGGCCGGCCTGGGAACACCTATTGACATGATCATCAGACGACGTGACAACTTCACTGGGGATATTATGCTGGGGTGGAACATTGGTTCAGCATACGTTGGCAATGTGACGGTAATCTTGAAATACTACATGTACATAATATCACATGTAAACCTTTGTAAATACTATCCCAAGAAGTATCCAGAATTATTAGAAAAATACTGTATTTGTATCTACATAGCTGGTGGCTTTTGCACATCTATCTGCAAATGCTCTTTAAAACTATCCAACAATGATGCCCCTACTGTGCTTGTTGCTAATTCCACTCTATGATAGTCCTGGGAAAATACTGAATACATTTCACTCATTGTGTAGACAGTCCTTTCCATACATTGGTTTGATACAACCACTGTCACCAACTTTTCAGGTAGTGCCTTTTCTGGTGAGGTACAGTGGCAGCTCCCTTCACATCAACATCAGACACAACTACACCGATCCCCCACCGGTGGTCCACCTCTTCCTTCGGAAGGAAGACCCACCCACCCCCGAGGTGTACAACTGGACTGTCACCCTGCCGACTCCCCAGGCAGACCTGTTCACCATCCCTGCAGGAAACGACACGGTAACAGCCAGTCCCTATAGCTGGCTTGTGGAGCCGCCAGAGATTGACATAACGGAAGATGATGTGGTCAACAAGACTCTGTTTTTCCTGGGTAATTGTATGTTTCTGTAATGTGCAACTTTTTTGTTCTCTACGTGCATGCAGGAACTATTACCTCATTTAATGATTTCTGACAATTGTGTAGTGTCTGTATTGTTGTGTAAGAATACTGTAAATGTTTAAGTTTGCGGGGATTTAATTTCGCGGTAGAGGGAAAAGGAACTTTTCGCGGTTGTTTTAAGTTCGCGGTAACACCATAGACTGCAGTCTAATGCCATTATAGAAAAATGTTCGTGGTGGTTTTAAGTTCGAGGTGAAGTTGTCACCGCGAAAACCACGAACATTAATCCAAAGCGAACATTTCTGCATTTACAGTATATTGTGTACAGTACTATGTAACATGCATCAATACTGTACACTTAGGATCACATTTGTTAGCAGCAACACCTACGCAAATGTCTAACTGCACTGCTAAGTGAACCAGTCAGAATTGCCCTGAGGAACATGACAGATGGTCACTGAAACATTGGCTGCTATGTACTTGTTATTCCCTGGCTGTTATACAATAACTACTACAGTACTTACGGTAACCTTTTGTTATACAATCTTTATTGACACGACAAAAGTACAGCGACTTTCGTAAGGTCTACATGCATAACAACTACTTACAGTACAACTAAACACATATATATGGATATCTATAGGTATGGATACATCAACATAAAGGGTCTAGCATGTCATTTACACTATTAGTTCTACGGTATAAACAATCGTGGATATATTTGCCTACTTGTACACAATGTGGATTATCGCCTCCCAGAATGTACTTGAATTTATCTATCGAACAGAGAGTAGCAAAGTCTTTAGAGCAAGTGGAAAGTAATGTGAACAGCTCTGTGCGTTTATCATCATATAGATAGAAATTCTTCACTATTGCAAGACCAGGCAATCCCCAAGGAGCTTTATTTGTCAACTGCAGGTTACAAGCACATTTTTCTTGTTGTTAAGACTGGGAGCTAGCTGTAGGAGGTTCACACTTTCAGTAAACGTATTTGAATGTTCCAAGGATCTATATATCTTCAATTACAGGAATCCAGTTTGAGGATGGAGAAGATGCTGCCACACACCTTAACTTCTCTGTGGATGTGATGGAGACCCTGTGTGTGTACTTTGGTGATGAGTGGGGGAATCAGGAAGACCATCTCTGGCATGATGATGGTTGCAGGGTAGGTTTTTATTGCTAATCTGGTACCTCAACAAATAGGCCTGGTTGGGCAGATTGGCTGGGTTGAAAAAATTGGCCGGGTTAGATAGATTGGCCTGATTGGCTCGGTTAGACGGATTTGCAAGGTTGGACGGATCGATCAAATTGATTGGTTTGGATGGGGAGGGAGAAGTAGTAGAATATGCTGTATGTACTTGGAAATGTTGCCTGGAAATTTTGTACAATTTTTTCACCTTGCCATGGCGTCTTATAATTTAGTGGTAGGAGTATCCAGTATTTGAACGTTTTCCAAAAACGAGATAGTACTGTTGAGATTAGTATTTAGTATTTGAACATTCCAAAAAGTTGATATTCTCTTCTTCTTGATAAAGGTATATAGTGTTTACTAACTAAGCTTAATGGGTATGAGCATTAAGCTATGAAAAGTAACAAGCACAAATCTTTGTTTTTTTGTACCTCCAGCCTGGACCCCTGTCCAATTCTACCCACATGCACTGTCGTTGCGACCACCTCACCAAATTTACAGGTGTGGTGGCTCCAAATCCCATCAACTTTGCTGAGGTGTTTACCAAGGACATACTTCAGGTACTTATTAATATTTTGAATAAGATTTATCTGAATCTCTTTGTTAAAACAGACTGTGAAAAATCACCACGGTCATAGTTGGTATTGCTGTTGGTATGTCTTTGAGTCATTCAATTTGAGTTGAGCTTTTTAACCACCATTACTAAACAATGAAATAAATGCTCATTTTGAGTTATTTAAAGTTGTTTTGTTAACTTTTATCTGTACTTTACATGTACCATTACAAGGTGGTATTGAAGTTATTTTCATGCATAACCCCATAGAACCCCATTGGATTGATCCTGGTCCTGGTGGTTTTCCTGTTGTATCTTCTGGCAGTCCTTTGGGCCAGAAAGGCGGACAGAAGGGATCTGACTAAGGTATTGTTGCGCTTGTAAGATTTTGAATCATGTACCAATAAACTGATGTATTGTGAACAGTAAGAAATACTAAGAATGTATATAATATTTGAAAATGCTTGAGCACACACAATGACCAAATGCACCCCCAGCCTTGTGATTCAACTGGTAACCACTACACTCGAAAAAAAACAACAACTTGATATTGTTTGTTTGTGAATGATTGGAGTCAACAATTTGGTACTTACAAATCTCCTGTTAGATTGCTCTACTTTGTGTGTACATACAGTAATGACCATCTTAAGAGAGTTTTCCAAATAGGCATGAAGTGATTATGATATTTCTAAGACCTTTGTCCATTGTATATAATTCCTGCAGGTTGGTGTTGCTCCACCACAAGGTCACATCCTGAACCCTGACCCCTGGTGTCAATATGTGGTCACCCTCTACACAGGATTTAAAGGAGGAGCTGGGACAACTGCATCGGTCAGATTTGGTTTCTTTATTATGTCTAAACACTCACTCGCTCACTGTCTGGTTTATTGACACACTGTTGTTCCCCGTCAGAGTAATACACATGTATGTGCTTGCATGTAGATGCAGAGGCTTCAATGCAGCTTACCAGCAGCCCCTGTCTTCAGTGTTGGCACTGTGTAGGTTGAGGAGATGAAGATCCTCCCTTATGTTGTCAGCTATACATGTACATGTCATAATTTTATACACCAATTTGAAAGCCTTGGGTATAAGTATTGAACAGTAGTGCTCCACTGTTTACATGACATTGTCATTTTTATACTAGAATTTTTTCAATGTCATTTGCAGGTGTGGATTAATCTGTTTGGAGACTATGGACGGACTGGACCAATAGCGCTGCAAGACGAGAATCGTCCACTTTTTGAAGAGGGCAGTGTTGACTCCTTCCTGGTGTCGTCACGTAACATCATCGGGATGATTCATGTCATCCATGTTTGGCACGACAACACAGGCTACAGCCCAGAATGGTAACATCTGACATTCGACTTAAGTCTTAAAAGTTGAACATACATTTAATTATTATTATGATGTACATGTTGACAGACGAGTGTACTAAACTGAGAAGTGTTCTGCCCAAAGGCTATATATAGATCCAAAAATCAGACAGATGTATTCTCTGATAAATGACCACCTTGCCAATTTGTAATTTCCTGTTTTGATTCCACAGGTACCTGAGTCAGATTGTGGTTCAGGAGAAAGCTACAGACAGGATCGTCTACTTCATGTGTAATAGGTACGATTGGTAAAATATTATCATCTCATGAGAAATGCTTGCAATAATATATTACCAATGGTTTGAACAGTCACCCATCTTGAATTGCACATTACCATTGCTCACAACTCGTAATGTTACATGTCATGCCACCAAATACATCTGCAAAGGACATACACATACATGTTCATTGTAAACACAAATGGATGTGTCCTCCTTTGTCTTGATCGAGAACTGATGGCCATTCAGTATGATGGAATTGAGTGTGCTTGGACTCACCCACATTGGATCAGTTACAAACTATTAGGTAATGTTTTTTCTGGTGTTATAGCTACATTGTACCTTGTGATGTTGACTTTACCAGGTGGTTTGCTGTCGGCGAGGATGATGGGAAGATTGAACGCCTCATCCCCGTAGCCAGCCCCGAAGAGATGACAGAATTTGTCAATCTTTTCCGGTCCAAGACCTCAAGGTAAGGGCAATGTACACTGAGTGTTCAATTTACAACCTATATTGAACCATCCTACTATGCATGAGAGTACAGAAAGCTGCTAGGGTCTCCCAAGTCTACAGCAAGTAAAAGATCTTGATGACAGATTAAGGCCAATGTAGTCATCTGATGGTGAGAATTTAGTTTGACTATAACACTAGATCTTGCTGTGCAATGCCATGTTATAGGTCTGCCCATTTTACCACATCATGCTCAAAATCTGTAACCATCTTTCAGTAGCTTCCCTGCTGCATAACTCTCCTATGTTCTAACTGTTATCATGACTGTTGTCGTGTGTTTAGAGACGTAAACGACAGCCATCTGTGGTTCTCTGTGAAAGGACGCCCTGCCCGAAGCCCCTTCACCCGTGTCCAGCGCCTGTCCTGCTGCCTGACGCTCCTGTACAGCACAATGGTCACCAACATCATGTTCTTCGGACAAGGAGACAACTTTGACCCACCAGAAAAGATCCAGATTGCAGGGGTTGAAATGGATCCACCAATTGATCTCCCTAAAGTATGACAACAGTGATTATAAAGTGCATGAGCAACTTGCATGTAGGCTTTTCTTACTTACTCAGAATGTCTTAATTTTATGTCAAAACCTTGAATCAAGAATCTTGGGTTCAAGAAATTTGGGTTCAGGTTCTGAAAAAATGATTCAGTGAAAATTGACATGTTAACAAGAGAAAGTGTTGTTGGAAAAGACTGCAGTAAAGTAATGACTGACAGTTTCAAGTACAGACTGGTACATTTAGCTTGAGTCTGTTGCATAAATGCTTACTATTTGTATCCATCTTCAACTTGTCCCAGTTGAAAAGAGTCAATGATCTATGTTACAGCTGATGATCAGCCTGCAGAGTGCTGCCATCATCATGCCTGTCAACCTCCTCATCGTCTTCTTCTTCAGGAATGCCAGGAGGAAACCAAAGGCAAAAGACAGGAAGATCAATAAGAGGAGTATGTACCAACTCTAGAGTGGTTTCATTTCAAGTCTACTTTTAAGTACTGTTACGTGATTTGCCAAACAAGCTGCGCTTAACACTCAATGAAAACTACTCCCTTATAGATACTGATACATGAGGATTGTGATGTAACGTTACATGTAATTCTCTAAATCTGTCAGATTCTGAAGAAGAGCATGCAGCAATGCCTGACAGAAGTGAATCCTGGATGCTAGCTGCATTGGCCGAGCCTGTGGACAAGAAGAAAACAGTGGACAACCAGAACCAATTACTCTCAACATCTCCATCAGTCCAGACTGCATCGCAAGAACCCATCTTGATGTATTCCTTAGGACTAGAGAGGACATTTGCATTTAACTCGAAGTGAGATATTCATCAATCATGACGATTTTCATTTTAGGGACTGTATTAGACATTAGGCATGCTTTTTCCAGAGCTCAGATAGAATCTGCTGACAAAGAAGGGAACAAATCTGTTCAACTTTGTGAAAATGTCTGGCTACCAACTTCTGTGAAGTATATTGAGAAAAGGTGTGAATGTACAATCATGACTTCTTTTCATCATTCTTTTTTTTCACACAGATCAGTGATGGCAAATAAAAGCCAGAGTTCGCCCAAAAAATCTAAAGACAAAAAATCCAAGAAATCTAAAGATGAAGATGAAAGTAGCTTGAAAAGTCTTGAGGCCCACAAAGAACAACATAATGCTCATCCTAAAGAAGAGGAAGGTGGTGTGCGATGGTGGTCTGTTTGCATTGGTGAGTCCAGCTCCTGCTACCACGCAGACTGAGTAATATCTTGGAGTTACCTTTGATTTGATAGATGCTATATGAAATGTCACAATAGCCAACAATATGGGACAAATCCAACTTTTTAATTTCATGCAGCCCTTCTCCCACTATTCTCTACTGAAAGTGATACAATTTCATTTACTTTATTCACTGAAAGTCCATGCCCAAAGTTACAATGGTGCATTAATGTTGGTTTTGGTGGGGATCAATGGGATTTGTTAAGAAAAATCCTACAACGGTTTGTGTTTATTACAACAGGCTGGCTCCTGGTGTGGTCAGCTAGTTTTGTTGCAGCCTTCTTCACCGTCCTGTACACACTGTCATTTGGGCGGCCAAAGGCAGAGGCCTGGTGCATCGCCTTTGTCACATCCTTCCTGTCGGACCTCATTGTGGTTCAGCCTGTCAAGCTAGTTGTTGTGGCGGTGGTCTTTGCTCTCTTCCTCAAGGTGAAAATCTCAATGCTTGTAGATAAACTGTAACTATTGAAGATGTTTGACAAAGAGTGTTACTGCAAACTGAGTAACCTTATAATGTAGTTGATACTGTCACAGTGGTTTTGAAGATGGATGGATTTTTATCACCTAGTCAATGTCTAAAATGTGAGCAATTTCAGAATAAGACTGGACATTGATTCAAGCCATATTTGACAACTGTTCATGCAGGACAGTATCAACTGATATAGACAGCAGGTTCAACCAACAATATCTTTAAATACATGTACATGTAATTACTGTCCCTAATGAACAGGGTAGAATGCTTAATGTGTAAGTTGCATGTTGAACATTTTCAAATGATCAGGCCTGCATGATTCTGTGTCCTTCTTTCATATGACAACTGTTGTAAGTTACATGTGTCTTGATTTGCCCAGTCTCCAGTCACAGAGGAAAATCCTGAGCCTGTTCCACTCTGCAAGGATGAGGAGTACCTGCCAAGCAAAAGAGACAGGGTAGGGATAAAAAAATGAACAGCCTAGAATTAAGTTAGGACCAACAATTTTACATTTTTTACTACATGTAGTTGCATAAGCAAATTTTATAAGCTGCTGTTTTCATGTTTGATAGACTTTTTGTGTCCCCCACACAGCTGCCTGTGGTGACCAGGCCTCCTGATAAAGCAGAGCTATCTGAGGCTAGGTTGAAGAAACTGGAGGACAAGAAAAGGCGCAGCGCAATTATTGAGGTTCTCATCTGTTCTTCTTTGCTTGATGCTTACTCAGAATTTGTAGAGAAATTAGCAAATTAAATTTGGGGCTGCACTCCTTTTGTTTTGTGCCTGCAATCGTTAGATATGAATTGAATAAGATCATGTTTTTCTTCTCTTATTGGAACTACTATAACACATGTGGAGTATGTGACACAAACTAACTAACTAACAAACTCAGTCTAAACTACATAATTTGTAGCACAGTTGCAGAGACCATTGTCAGCTGTTAGTGATTAAGCTTTAGATATACATGTAATTTGTCCCTTTTTCTACCACTAAGAGTTGATTATTTTGTCCACTTATCCTTTGGTTGACTGACTAATACTATGTTCATTATTTTCAAATGTCATTTTTTCTTTTCATTAGATATCCTGTTAAAATGCAGCTTTGAAAAAGCACCGAGTTAATTTGTGATTTGTTGTAGGTATGGTTGTTTGTGATCTTCGTGTTGGTGGTGACGATGATTGCGTACAATGAAAAAGATCCAATGGCTTTTCACATGAATGAGTCGGTGAAAAATTCGCTTCTGTATGAAACAGAGGAACTTACATTTGAGGAGGTAAGACCAAGAAAAACATCACAATCAGTTTTATAGTAGAAAAAATGTATCAAATTTCATTCCTTTACTCACTACCCTACATGACTTACATAAAAATTAACTAAACCGACTGCTACATCTCTGTAGGTTGCAGATGTGGAGTCCTTCTGGACATGGCTCCAGGCTGGACTCATCCCAACATTGTACCACAACGCTTGGTACAATGGCAGGGTGAATCCTGCACCAGTCATCATGGGAAATGGGAAGTCCTGGTTAGTGGGGGCTGCTGCCATACGCCAGGTCAGACTGGAACCTGGTAAGAAATGTTTGGCTACACACGTACATGTAGGTCTTCCTTGTAGAATTTTTTTTCATCCCTAAAGGAATCATGAAGCTGTACATTCTGTTACATAAATTAACTTGCTGTTTGTCTTTTTAATTACACTTCTGTGACATACATTTTGTAATTGACACAGATTTATGAATCATGAACTAAATTTAGATGTTTACAGGTGTACATTTTTGTACACTCAGTTTAACGTAAACTTTGAATGAAACTTGCAATCCATGCAACATGGCTTTGAAAAGTGTGGCTGTATGCCTTTTAAATCCCTGTGAATGCCTACCAAAAAAATACAATGTCCACTTTGTCCTTAGAACTTCCTTGTGAAGTGCCTGAGCAAATGCAAACATACGGCAAACGTTGTGTCCTGAGCTTCTCCCTGACGGACATGGATACAGCCAATTACAGCACTGGCTGGCAAAACAGCAGCATTTCAAACAACACTGATAGTGAGGAGATGCTCAAGCCATGGGTGTACACTTTCGCATCTCTTACTGATGGTGAGTCCTTTAGTACCATCCTCCGTAGTGACCGCTGGCTCAATACTTTTGCTTGCTAACCAGTATTGAGTCAGCCATCACTACGGAGGATGGTACTTAGGCTAGGTGAGTCCTGGAAAATTGCAAGAAAAGGTCTTGTTGTCTTCGTCCATATCAGCCATGGTCCTTAATTAGCATGTCGCTTGTGCGCGGCATGCTCTCCAAGCTCTTTCGAAGTAAACAGTCGGAAGTGAAAGGAGGCTCCTCCCACTTCCTGTGTTCCCGTGAGTGATGACGTCAGTTTTTGAAGTTTCGCTGTGGAAAGTGGTCACGCTCTCCGAGCTCTTGTGTTCCCATATTTTTCTTCTTTTTCTAGCGCTATGAGTGATT
Organism: Branchiostoma floridae; assembly: GCF_000003815.2. NCBI lineage: Eukaryota > Metazoa > Chordata > Leptocardii > Amphioxiformes > Branchiostomatidae > Branchiostoma > Branchiostoma floridae. The sequence goes on from NC_049982.1 coordinate 14,254,337, forward strand.
CAAAAAAGGATAGTAGGAGACGTAAAGGGTCTCATGGTTCTCATAGTTCGTCCAGTAGGCATTCTTCTAGTGATAAACGCGCTCGCGAGGAGTTTTCACGTAGTAAATCGAGTTCTTCGTCACCACGTGGTATCGGGGACAAGCGCGAACTTGTCAGCGCCCCCCTCCCCCCCGGACACGAACGTGGAGACGGCGCGCTTGCGGACGGCCGTTCCACGGAGGACCCGGAGAGTAGCGGGCAAAAAGAGCTACTGCTAGAGGGGCAGAAGAGTCCTCGTCTTCCTCGGGAGCCGAACGGAGATAAGTCTCCTGTGCGTACGCCGGAATGGCCGGGAGATTTGGGCGAATTGAGAGACCTTCTCGGGGTCAACGTCATCCAGCAAGACCAAAACTCTCTTCGCGTAGCGTTTGGGTTAATGTCTGAAGAATTCAAAGGAGTTAAAGAGATCTTAGGGTCTATCGCCGCTTCAGTCGGCGCAAAGAGGCATATAGGCGCTCCTTCTGAGCTTGAGTCCGAAGTTACCCCCTCGAAGAGGTCGCGTTTTGACAGCGGCGATGAGTCAACATGTTCGGCGGCGAGCGATATGTCTTTTGTGCCGTTCGACCGTGAGCCGGCCGCCCCGGAAAAAGTGTGGACTGCCCGGCAGTCCGTGGTGCGGTTTGCCGCAGATTATTTCGACTTAAAGAAAGAGCGCAAGACAGAGTCCTTGACGCACTGGCAAAACAAGTATTTGCTGCCCTCTAATGCTCCGAAAGAGCTGTCGGTGCCTGAGTTAGATTCAGCCGCTAAAGAGATGATCAAGTCGATCGACTTTTACAAAGGTAAGTCGGCTCTTCAGGTCGATAGAAATCTAGCTTCGGTTCATACTAAGTTGTTGCATGTAGTGGCACCAGTTTTGAATCTTTGGCAGATGTTGAAAGAATGTAACGGCGAGATTTCTGAGCCTGATAGAGATATTATGCAGGACTGTGCAGCTACTGCTGTTTGGCTCTTAGGCTCAGCTCACTCGAAGATCGCTGACGTTCGTAGATCATCTCTAGCGGAAGTTTCCTATCAGCCTACGGCTAAGGATTTGTTTGGTTTGATTCCTGATGACCCTACTCAGTTATTGAGGAATGATTTGGGCTCTAAAGCTAGAGAATTGGCTTCAGGCAAGAAAGCCTTAGTTGATACTTTGAAACCAAAGCAGTCGTCCCAGCGGGGGCGAGGCGCTTCGAGCGCTTCTACCTCGAGGGGCAGGGGTGGCTTTCGCGGCAATCGGAAGTTCCGCCCTCCCCCCTCTCGCCAGTCAGGAGGAAACTCCAACTCTAAGTTCTACTGGGGTTCGCAGTTTTCCCGCACCTCCAATCAGTCAGGAGACGGGAAGAAATCTAAGTAGTATCTCCCAGTCTTGTTTACATCAGCTTTTACGCCGGCGATTGCCTGCACTTCAACCTGTACCTCATCCTTTGCCGAATCCCCTCCCTCATGGAGGGCGTTTAAAGTTTTTTTTGCCAGTTTGGCGCAAGCTAACTTCAGACCAAGTTATTCTGGATATAGTTAAGGGGTATAGGTTGCCGTTCAAACGATCGCCGCCAGTGCAAACTAGTATTCCTTGGACCCGTGCTATGACACGGGAGCAAGTTTTGGCTATTGATTCTGAGATTGCTTCTATGTTGAATAAAGGGGCAATTCAAGAGGTTCCCTTCAGTTCTGATTTGTTTATTTCTAGACTGTTTACAGTGCCCAAGAAAACAGGCGGGCTTCGGCCAGTTATCAATCTTAGACCTCTTAATAGGTGTCTTTTTGTTCCAAAGTTCAAAATGGAAAGCCTGGGTATGGTCAGAGAGTTAGTTCGTCCAGGTGATTTTTTTTGCAAAATAGACCTCACTGATGCGTACTTTACAGTAGCCATCCACCCGAATCATCACCGTTTTCTTACGTTTGCGTGGAAGAACAAGTTTTTCTCGTTCGTTTGTTTACCGTTTGGCGTTTCGAGCGCCCCACTTGTGTTTACGAAGCTTCTTAAGGTGGTGGTTTCGCACCTAAGACGTAGAGGCATCAGGTTGATTATTTATTTAGATGATATGCTGATTTTTGCAGACAGTAGTGATCGATGTAGGCAAGATGCCATCACAGCGACAGACTTCATTGCCCATGTTGGGTTTGTCACAAATTTGGGTAAGTCTGTCCTGGAGCCAACTCAGTGTATTACCTTTCTTGGTTCAGGGTTAAACTCTTTGAGTATGTGTCTGTTTCTCCCTGGTGTCAAACTACAGGAGTTGAGCCAGTTAGCTGGCGAAGTACTAGAGAGAGAGTGCCTGTCAGCACGGCAGTTAGCAAGTGTCATCGGGAAGTTCCAAGCAGCCACAGTGTCCGTACTGCTCGGTCCTCTGCATCTTCGACATTTGCAACTTCTCCTCATCTCATGTCTACGACAATCTGGCGGTTTTTGGCAAACTCCCGTTCGACTAACCGAGTCAGCACGTCAGGACCTTATCTGGTGGAGGGACGAGCTACGCCTTCACAATTATCGTCCGATTCACTGTCCGGAAGAAAACGTAGTGATCGAAACCGAGCTGGGGAGCATTCGCAAATGGCGTGAGCACAGGCGGGCGTTGGTCGCGCGCAGAACGCGGACAGCACATAAATCAGTTGGAAATGCTGGCAGTCTTTCTGGCACTGAAGGCCTTTTGCAAGGACAGGGCGAACTGTACAGTACGAGTCAAATCGGACAACTCAACCGTAGTTTCGTACATCAACCGCCGAGGCGGCACAAGGTCGCCAGCCCTTTCAAATCTGGCTCTAAGCCTGTGGGATTACTGCGTGGAGAGAAGCATCCTGTTGTCAGCCGATCACGTGGCGGGTGTAACCAACGTAAGAGCGGACTTCAGGTCCAGACACTTCGCTCGCACAACAGAGTGGTCACTCTGCCCACAAGTGTTTCAGGCCATACAGAAGATGTGTCCCAGTCTGCGCAGAGCGGGAGCGGTAGATCTCTTCGCATCCCGACTCAACAGGAAACTACCCAAGTTTGTGTCTTGGGAGCCAGACCCAGAGAGTCTGGGGACGAATGCGTTCACGATGAACTGGAACCAGTGGGAAGCTCTGTATGCCTTTCCCCCATTCAAGATCATCGAGAGGGTCTTGAGGAAGGTCCGCCAGGACCAAGTAACAGTGCACTTTGTGGCACCAATTTGGGACACAGCGGCATGGTATCCACTGATACTAGAAATGTCCGTGAGAAAACCAGTACGGCTGCCTCGGTACCCGTCGCTTCTCACACAACCAGGAGACGGAAGTCAGCACCCGCTGAGCAGCACATTACGTATGGCCATGTGGACTGTCTCCGGCGTCAGTTCCGAGAGTTCGACATTTCGGAAGGAGTTACAGAGATCCTCCTCGCCTCCTGGCGTCCTAAGACCAGAGGACTCTATGCGTCAGCGTGGAGGAAATGGGCTCGCTGGAGCCGTTCTCGGGGTTTGGATCCCGTTTATGCACCTCTGAGTAAGGTACTGGATTTTCTTCATCATTTGTTTTCTACGGGTTTCCAATATAGAACACTCAATGTTTATAGATCTGCAATATCTTCCACTCATGTCAATGTAGAGGGAAAACCAGTAGGAGCACACTCCCTTGTCTCCCGGTTTATGAAGGGAGTGTTTGAGCTTAGACCGCCCATGCCCAAGCATATTGCTATTTGGGATGTCTCTGTTGTTCTGAAGTTCCTCAGACAGTGGTCTCCTGCGAAGTGCCTGAGTTTGAAGCAGCTCACCTTCAAGGTTGCTATGCTAGTGGCGCTAGTGTCTGCTGGTCGGGAACAATCGCTAGCTCTGCTCAGTACAAGTCACATGTCTTCGTCTAAAGAGGGGATTTTGTTTGTTATTGATAAGGTCACAAAAACGTCACGTCCAGACAAACCTTCACATTCTTTGTGGGTGGCGAAGTTTGACAACAAAGTGTTGTGTCCGGTCACTTATCTGCGGGCATACTTAGAGAGAACTGCTAGGTTTCGCTCCTCGTCTGACTCTCGGGTGTTTCGGGGGTTAGTCAAGCCTCATAAGGCGGTTGGATCTTCCACTATTGCCCGTTGGCTTAAGCAAATGTTGTCTGAAGCAGGTATCAAAGAGTACTCAGGCCATTCAGTCAGAAGCGCTTCAGCTTCAGCTGCCTTCAAGGCTGGCGTTTCTGTTAAGGATATTTTGAAGGCGGCAAATTGGGCCAATGCTACTACATTCGAGAGGTTCTATAATAAACCTTCTAACTCTTCTAGTTTCCACTTTGGTTGTTCAGTGCTGGCCTCGGCTTCAAAGTCATGCTAATTAAGGACCATGGCTGATATGGACGAAGACAAATACAAATTGGACAAACTTACGTGTCAGGACAATTGTAGTTGTCTGTCGTCCATTGAAGCCATGGTCCTTCCCGCCCTAGTATCTTGCTAGGGTTCGCTTTTAGTTTCCCACCCTAAGTTTTCGGCCAGCACTGTTGCTTCTAAAAAACTGACGTCATCACTCACGGGAACACAGGAAGTGGGAGGAGCCTCCTTTCACTTCCGACTGTTTACTTCGAAAGAGCTTGGAGAGCATGCCGCGCACAAGCGACATGCTAATTAAGGACCATGGCTTCAATGGACGACAGACAACTACAATTGTCCTGACACGTAAGTTTGTCCAATTTGTATTTAATCACTAGGAAATCTTCTAATGGAGGTGTTTTCTATTTCTTGTTGTAGAACATCATTAGCATGTAGCACTAGGATTTCTTATTGATGACAAGTTTTGACACATCAATTCAACAGCAAAAACAGAAAGAAACTTTGTACATATAGTTGTATAATATATATAGATCTGCAATGTGCTGTTCTAAAGCAACTTGGAAAGTCTTAAAGAGTAGATAAAATGTACATATCTTGTTGTAGATCTGAATAAACTCAAAGACTTGACACGATTGTATAGCACATTACAGTCTAATGTTATAAAGATCATAAAAGCATTGTGCATTGTGCTTGTCTACTGCATCTGTTGTCACTTCTGTCTCCTGTGTTACTTTAGGGTTTCCGACATTTGGTGAGCATGGAAGCTACATTGGAGGAGGCTACAGCACGAGTTTGGATCCTTCTGTCCTCTTCTCTAACCAAACACGGGAAGAGCTGCTGCAGGATGGAGGCTGGCTGGATGAGAACACACGTGCTGTTATGGTATATAACAACAAGCTCGTCGTTCTTGCTCTGCAAGTTTTTCTGTTGGTGTAACATGTCTGTTGTGTCACTGTGATTTTAGTGTGGTTCCATTTATTGGTGTGTGTTATGTTTGTGAACAAGTGGGCTTTTAAATACTAAATTGCACTTTCTCTGTTTGGAGCAAACATGTACATGTAGCATCAGCCTGAAATAATTACCATTCCAGACATTCTAATCACCATACTTAACCTTTGTCTAAAAAAAGGGATGCAAAGGCTTCTAGGATCGAGAATATAGCAAAAAAGACAAAAAGTACCAGGCATACATAAAAGTTAAGTTCCTTTAATTCTATCCAGGTGGAGGTGCTCATGTATAATCCTGATGCCAACCTTTTCTCCGTGGTAACGTTTCTGGTGGAGTTTACCTACTACGGGAACGCCTACCCCTCAGTCGTGATCTCCACACTCCGCCTCTTCCAGACCTCCCAAATCCTCTTACTGGCCCTGAAGGGAGTCATGGTGCTGTTCCTCTTCATCTTCTTATTTAGAGAAGGTATGTCATGTCCAGAAAAACAACTGATTTAGCTTCATTCTTAAAGGAATCGAAGGCATGAGGGCCCACAGAAGAATGCTGTGAACTGATACATGTACCAAGATGTTTTGCACAATAAACAAGTAGAAATCTGGTAGAAACTTTTTTCAATGTGGTTGTTTTTGTACACTCCAGCCATTGTGCTCATTGAATTGATGACTTTCTTCAACACATGTCTTGGACCCCACTCCCAGGAAAGCAGCTGATGGCAAGTCCAGTGGAGTACCTGTTGGAGGTGTGGAACTGGGTGGAGCTGCTCGTCATCCTGGCCGGTTTCTCCACGCTGGGCGTGTACTTCCAGACCCAGTCCGTGATCGACCAGGTGAGCGAGCCCGGCGGCCACACCCAGTTCTCGGTGTACCGCCGTGCGACCGGCTGGGTGGAGGTGTACACCTACGTGACGGCCGGCCTGATCTGCTGTGTCACTCTCAAGCTGGTTCGGCTGCTCAGGTTCAACAAGGTGGTGCAGGTCCTGTTTGGCACCATCAGTACAGCCTTCAAACCGCTGGCTGGCTTCATGATGGTGGTGGCTGTCATTATGTTGGCTTATACTCAGGTATGTCCATTCATTCTTGTTTTTTTGGGGGGAGGGGGAAATGTTTTTTTTTTATTTCTTAGTAATTCAGGATCAGTTAAACTTTTTTATTGTATCGTATACATGTATACAGTAATCTAATTGGTACTGCAGTTGGGAAAGTAAAATGCAGTGGAACTAAAGGGGAAGTTACCAAGAATATTCTTAATTGATATCTGAAATCAAATGCAACAAAATTTGTAACAAACATACTTGTTTCAAGTATAATTTTATCTGACTGCATGGTACATGGTAGGTACACAAAGCATCTAGTTCTGATAGAAAAATACATTTTATAAACTGATTCACAATACACTTCTTATGTCCAGTAAATGTGGAGAAAAGATGACTTAACATTTTCCACATGTGTTGTTCAGCTGGGCAGCCTGCTGTTTGGCTCTAACCTGGAGACGTACAGCAGCATCGGAAGCAGTCTGGCCTCCATCTGCCTCATGACCATCGGCAGTTTTGACACCGCAGAGCTGACGGAAGTGTCATGGATCTATGGACCCATTTTCTTCTTCCTTCTACAAGTACAGCAACTTATTCTCTTATTATAATGTTAGCATTGTACATGTCATTTGCTACTAGCAGATTGATTTGGATGTATGATAAAATAAAAAGCTGGACTTTTCACTGATGCAATGGCTATTAATCTAAACATGCCCAAACACCGTTGAATGTAACTTATATATCAAAGGTTTATTCATTATTGAGGAAAATCAAGACTTTGCATTATATGTACTTCTGTCTCCAAGTGAAAGCTGATATGTCATGACTGTGGACTCTTCCTTGTCTACTGAGGAAACGAGTGCAGTGCTGTTTATTAATGATTGCGTGTCTCATTTATTGTAGGTGACCATGCAGTTTTTCCTGCTGACCATGTTTATGGCCATCTTGATGGACACCTATGCAGACGCGAACCAGAACACGGAGGCACAGAAGTTGAGGATGATGGCGTTCATGCGCAAGCGTGTCACAGGTGGTAAGAAGATGCAGCAGACCTCCAAGAACACCAGGAATTGTGGTGACAGGTCGGGCAGGTATCAAGTGAGCCTGTGGGGAGATCCTGGGGTTTACAGGGAAACATTCAATCATGCTGATAATGCTTTAGAGTACCCGAGTAGAGAGTCTTTTTTCCGAAATAATTTATCTTAGATCTAAATTGCAGGTTCTTGGTGATACCTGTACATGTATTTCATTTGTAAAGCTATACATTATAGAGTAAAATCTACCTTAACCATACAAGACAGCTGTTGCTATTACATTTTTATATTAATGCACCTTACCTAAGAACTTTTAGTTAGTTCCTCTCGAGCCTTGGGGTCAACTAGGGCCGTCCTCCTCGTGATGTCTATCCAGTGCAATCTTTTGCTTCTCTCCCATGCAGCTCTATACGAAGAGCTGCTTGTCACTTCTTAGGTCTTTTTTCCACATTCAACCTCCATGTGAGTCTGGGCTTGCCTCTGCTTCTTCTGCTACATACATACACGTATACATGTACATGTAGGTGGTTTCTAGTCAATGATTTTTTTTTTTTGCTGTTACAATTCTGTGTTCTATCATTTTCAAGATATTGCCCTGCGCACCTTATCCTTCTCAGTCTCAGAAGTCATGGCTGCCACTTTTATTTTGTTCTCTGGAAAACTTTTTATTTTTCTGTTTCTGTTTCAATTGCCCAGTATTTTTGATACACAGTTGAATTGATGAATGAATGAATCTGATTCATCATCATTATCCACTGTGTTCTACCTCAGTCTTTGAAGAACCCTGTAGGTGCATTCAGTCTTTCTTCATCTTTTTCCATTGTATTTGGGTGGGTGGGTGGGTGGATGGGTGTGTGTGTGTATTTATAGGTGGATGGATGGATGAATGAATGAATGAATGAATTAATTAATGGTTTATTCGAGCATTATGATCAAACAAAAAGTATATAGCAGCCACAGGGTGACGGGTAAAGAACAAAATTGCATGGTGAAATTGCATGTGAAGATCAATATTACAGAAAAAAATATGATTCAGTTAAAATGAAATGTAACTAGTGTAGGGAAAATTCTCTGTTGTGTACAGCTGCATGTCATAGTGAGTGGCTGATGCTATATATGGCAATGATCTGTTGTGCTGGCAATAGGTGAGAGGTTTTCTCTTTATCATCACTCTGCTGCTAACGTTTCCCTTAAGATGTATCAATACCTGTGTCTGTAGAGATTATTACTGGTTCTTGTCTATCTTCATTTACACGTAAATATAAGCTCAATCATTGTAGTACATAACCTAACATTGTACATAACATACATATATCTCTTAACAGACCATCATATAGTCTCATGCTGTGTATTATCATGTTGAATTGTTAGATTAACACATTTTTGATGCTAACTTAAAGGAAACTATCCCCTTTGATTTTGATAAATACATAAAGAAATAATGTACAAGCTTTGGTGTAGAATACTAATTTATTGTATAACATGTAGATGTAATGTATATACATGTATATTGCTTTCACATTAGTTCTCATTGTGGTACACCATACAGAAAATGCTTACTATTAATCATTGAGAGCAGGCGAGATGCTACATATAAGTGATAATGCAAATGTTATGGCCTTTTCGCTTAGTGTTTATCTGAGTTTAGGTCAACAGCATGCTTCCAGGAACCATTTATTTTCTGTGTAATATTGAAAAAATAAAGGATAGGTCATGTCAACACACAGTGTATTGAGTGTTGTTTGACTCATTACATGTCATAGCTTAAACATAGTCAGTAATTGATAGATAACAATATGATGAATATGGCAACAGTTCCCAATCTTCCTCATAACCTCAATGAAAAGTGGCCTACAGGCCAACTTGAGTTTCTCATGAATAAAAGGTTCAAACAAACTTACTCACTCACCCACAACACAGATTCAATAGATATAAAGAATAGAACTGTGGATGAAGTCATGTACGTGTACTTTCCCGATACTTTTATTAGCATTATTAGCATACTTTTATTATATTTTGGATACTGAAGCAAATGATCATGAAAAGAATCAAAGACAATTTGGTTGTACAGTGGAGAGTCTTGCATCAAGATGAATAATTTTCATAAGTTAAACATAAATGGGTCAGGTGTAACAGTGGGGTTCAAGCGCTGCCAAACTGTCCATGCCAATGGCTCTAGAGCTTTTGGTGTTGTGGTTTGCACTTTGGATTTGTAATCCGCCGACCCGGGTTCAATCCCGGGTGTCAGCATGTTTGTTTCTTTCTGTTCCTACTCGCCCCTCTGAACCTGGGTCAACTTTATAATGAGAGGTTACCATGGGCAGATTTGTTTGTCCCCAGCAAAGGGACAGATACAAAATACAGGTTTCTCTGTGGTTCATATACATCATGTACCTGTGATACAATCAGCAAGGTTATATGCAATCAATGATATGCAAAAAGCAACATGCTGCCTCAGTCTGTATCACACATTATTGTATACCATCTTTGTGGGCACACGTCATAACAGTAACATTACACATTCAATCTCTTACTGACCGGGGGCTTATTAATCCTCCTCATTGATATAATCTGGATACTGGTACCATGTCCCTTACAAGGTCTGGTCAGAGAAGTGCTCTGTTAGTGATGCTTTGCACACTTTTTTCCATCCATCCCAGGGTTGGACAAGTTTTCTAAAATTCACCTGTGTTGACCATTGCTTGATACCATGAATGTGAAATAGTAACAAGTATATCAAAATCACACTCATGGAAAAATTTTACTTGCCTGATTGGGCAAGTAGGATAGGACATGTGCTTGCCCGATCAGCACTTTCACTTGCCCAGGACAACCAGACTATTGGACTTGTCCAACCCTGCATCCCTTCTGCTAAGTTCCCCCTCTGTCTGCCTCAGTAATCTTTTTCCTTAGTTAGATCCACTGTAAGCATGTCTGTTGGAACAAGTGATGAAACCACACATGAAAAGTGCTGGTGGATGGTTCTAAAAAAAAACTTGTCTGACTCACAATTTTACCAGAGTTTGAGCATTTCAATTAAGACATTATGAAGGGTCCATTTCTGTTTGGCAATGACAAGGTTCAATTTTATTGTTGTTTCTCCAGAAGAATGCACACTTCTTTCCATCCTTTGTGCAAGTGCAATAAATAACACAATGCCCTCACTGTGATTGACAGGTGAATGCCACTTGACTAGCTTCACAGTGTCGCACCCTGCCTCGCTTTGTCTGCCTTGTCTCTGGGGATTAAGAGTGACGGCATTTTCATGTCCCAAATTGCACACTCGGGTTAATAAACCCCTTGACACTATTTCAATAATATACAAGATAATTATCATGATGCCAGCAGTTTGACAGGTGGATGACACTTTAATCGCTCACCATGTCGCCCGGTGCCTCGCTTTGTCTACCTTGTCTCAAGGGAGTAAGTGTGACTTTATTATTATGTCGCAAATTGCACACTCGGGTTAATGACCTAGTAGTTTCTTTGTATTCTCGAAAACATCTCGAGCCACATCATCATTATATGTATGCCAATGTGTCATGTAGAAATTTTGCTTTTTTTGTATGATTGTGTATTTCAGCTCTTTATGTTGCAACTCTGTATTCACATCTTACTAATGTTACATAATTTTGAAGCTGCTTAAGGAGTAATTTGCAGTGCTGTCATACGGATGTAACCAAGGACAAAGATAAAAGAATAACTGTTTCATATATCATAGTTACTTACAGAACAATATTTACAACAAGACTTTTTAGAAACTGAAAGTGTCAGAAGATCCTTCTGTACCGTTATCCATAGTAACACTCAGATCAACACAACAAATATTAGTTCCTAGGGTGTTGGGATATTTGAATATTATATACGCTGATAGTTTTGAGTGATTGTGTGGCTAATTGCAATGCTCATGTCTTTTCTACAGATCAAGTCAAGCATAAGCCAAGTGCAGCCTTCACACTGTTACTCTCATTTGGCACACACCCATGCTGTGATGAAGGCATCAACTAGCATCCCTTAAGACAGTCATCAGGAGCTCTACTTTTGCTGAGAGAATTAATGTTGACTGCCCATTTTATAACATTGGAAACCTTCACTGACATTCTTTCTCTACATTTGTACCTAGGATATTAATTGCAGATGATGCTGGAACTCTGCATCAAACAGGGCACTCTACCAAAACATTGGAGATGGCTGGCTGCTTCAGGTATGGCAATTTTGAGTGTGTTCTTGAAATATGGTACCTTACACGTCTGAAGACAGTCATAACAAGAAATTATCATTGGATAACAATTCAATGAATTAACTGGGGATGGTAAACTGTAACATGTGCCGTTACAGTACTAAAAATTATGCTGTATATGAATTTCTACATAGTTACATGAAGTAGTACAGTACATAAACATTTAAATATTTTACTATTAT
>NC_049982.1:14266171-14281579 GCF_000003815.2 Branchiostoma floridae
CAGCAGTTCATGTGTAACCATGATCCCCGGTATAATTTCCAGATTTCTTGATGGAACAAACATACAATATAATCTAATGTTACATGACTACTTAATAGAAAGCTACATGATGATCATAAAGCACTGTTTTTCTTGTATCATTTTGATGTGCTGCTTTCTGATTGTGCTCTTTATGTCATGTTTATTAAAATCATTGTCTTGTTTTGTTTTTAATTACCTACTGGACTGCTAGTAACAATATTTCTCCATGATTGCTGTAGTGAGTGTCTTAAATAAATCATTGATAGGTCAAACAGGCTCCAAGAATCCTGTACAAAAGAAGTTTCTTAGTGATTGTGATCTATTTCTCACAGGGGACACTGCTGAAATGTCATTCATATCAACTGTGAAAAAAACTTAAAGGACCCTTACAGGAAACAGTGACAATTATTGCTTTCTCTCATTTGTTTTTGAAGCCGTGTTCTTGAGCCTTGTCCTCAGTGTTTATGCTCAACTGTCACCCTGCTATGATGGTTCTGACAAGGTGTGTACGTGCCACAAGGGGACAGACACAGGCGTGCCCTGTACTCACTGTGTGTGTGAGCACCAGGACGGAGATGTGATGAACCTCTGTGCAGGTGAGTTGTTAACCTGTTATGCTTAAATTTTAGACCTTAAGAAATATAGCAAATGGACATCATAAAACTGGAGGGTGTGGAGGAAGACTTGAACATGACTTTATTCACTCCATAAATTAAACTTAGTGCACCAAGGCATAGACCTGGTCCTCAGGCTTTGTTATCATTTCCAGTGAAGGATTTGAAAAAAGGTTTAAAAATCCGAGAACCAACAAATCAAATTATGCGGCCTTATGGTCCTCCTGTACATACAGGCACATTGGGTAGTTTCATTCTAGCTATGTTGGCCGCTGCTTCCTCTGCTTCTTTCCAGGGTACTGGGTATGTTTGATCTCTTCAGATCCTCTATTAAGGTCCTGCGCATGCCAGGTGTTCCTGTTGTCACGTAGTCATTTATAGTCTATTTGCATCACAGATCAATGACGCTCTGAGACTCATCCAGTTTGACAGGTATTCTCTCATCTCTTCTGTGTTAGAAATGCCACACCCTCCATCAGTACAGATTATGTTTTAGTGTCACTTCATTCACCTGGTGGTACCAACTGTCAAATATTGAAATTTTTGCACATTTTAATTTGATACGCCTTATTTCTTGACACTTAATTATAAAAAAGTTTGACATTTTCTTGTAGGAATTAATTCACAATGATCCCTTTTGAAAATACCACGACTTTTCAAAGAGGTTAGATTCATTTAAAGCCCCAAACTTAAGATCAATAATTATTCATGCTGATGGAAAAAGTTTAACCAGTGCCACGGAACAGATTTCAGTTAAACATGTACATAATTGAAAATAAAAAAATTAGACTCCATATTCATGTCTGGAAAGGATATGAAAGAGGTTATAGGACAGATAAAATGAGTGCAATCTTCTCTTAAGATAGAAATCAATAGATTCAGAAGTAACATTCTCTCTATCTTGTCCATGTCTAGCTATCAGCTGCCCAACATCCCTTACCCAGCCATCGTGCCTGAATGATGGCACAGCAGTTGTCAGCGCTTGCACAGTGGATGCTGTGATTTTTGAGGGGCTAAGGCCAGTGGACAACCGGTTGGTGTTTCAGGTGAAGCATGCAGTCACATTCACAAGTCTTGTGGCAGCTGAATGCACCAATGGAAACCCAGCCGTAACATGGGAATGGATGCTGTACAGGTAGGTGTGGTTTGATTTGCATAGGAATGGACAATGGTGGTTACTGTAAAATACAATTATTACAAATTGTGATATAGTAACATACTTTCAGACAGGCAAAGTGACTCCAAAGAAGTCCAGTGTAACATTACATAGCAAATGAATAACAATGTAAAGAGATACAAATGACATCTGTTTACTAACATGTAGGTTGGATGACCCTGACGCTCCCACCCAGATTACTGTTGAGACCACTCCTCTGGTGACAGATGCCGAGGACTTCACCATCCCTGCTGACACAGTCCCCAGTGGTGTCCTCCTTCTGGAGGTAATGACACAGTGACTGTAATTTACAAACAGATTGTCATACATTTTGGGTCCTTGAAAGAGCCTCTCTCTCTTTTTTGCCATTATTCAGCACTTATTGCATGCACTTGCTCCCTTGTGAGACTTTCATGGCATTCCTGTTTTGTGGCATTGTTTTGCTAGGGTGCAGTAATACTCTATGCATGTAGCGGTAGCTGTGATTTAGTTTCTAGAATAATGTAGATTTTTCTCCAGAAGTAGTCCCAAATCAATGTGTTTACTATTAATGTCCATGATTATCTAATTATTGCCTATTGAGAAGTGTCACTTACCTATCATTTGACCTTGCCCTTGCAGCTCAAGGTGACAGTCACGGAGACATCAGGAGTTCTGCACACTTACAGGGAGCAGTCCTGGCTGGAAGCGGTGGAGGCAGCCCTGATCGCTCACATTGCCGGGGGGACCAGACGTACTGTGTACTTTGACGACTACACAGTAGATGCCTGGTACTCCTGGGACCCTGAGGGCAATATAGGCATTCTGGACTTCAGCTATGACTGGACATATGAAATTCTGCAGTATCCAACACCTGGTAAGACCCAAGGAAAAACATGTTATCTTTCCTGTAACATTACCTGACAGACCTTAGCAAAAACCTTCCAACCTAGCCTTTCTTTGGTCAACTGCTAGCAAGGGATTATAACGTTACATGTACATGTATATCATAGAATCATGATGTTCATTTCTGTTGAAATAGAAAATTGTTCTTGTACAATGTATATGATTAGAATATGATATTAAGAATACCAGTGTCCAAAAGCATTTCAGTTTTACATTGTTTAAGAGGATCATTTGGCCAAAATCTTAAAATAAGAGAATCCCTACCTACCAAACCAAATTTTTTCTAGGCTCAATCTTGGAAAAACTTTTTTTTTCTTGGCCTAACTGTAATATCATGATATTCTATTAGCTCAGCATACCAAGTTGCTAAAATTTGAGTTGCATTAATATGGGTATGATATTTTTGTAAAGTTGAGCTACGGTAACAATACAATTGCCTAAACAAAAAACAGAAATAGAAAAATCTTATTACCACTCTTTCATCACATAGCAACGACAGATGCTTGCACCAGTTACACTTCCCTGACCGATAACTGGCGAGACATTGCCAATCTCTGGGACTCAGCTAATGAGCACTGTGATGGAAATGAAGTCACTTCTGAAGGTGTTTTCACATGGACAGCCGGGTGGTATCGTTTTGAAGGGGCTGCAGGTAATCACCTGGCTGATGCTCCTCCAGGAATTGACTACACGTTCGTATTTCCTTTCTTGACATCTTCAAAGACTATTATTTTGCTGTATGCTAAATGAAATATTAGTCAGCCTGGTTCAGTCAATAAAGATAATGTCTGACATTGTCCTGAATATCGCAAAACATACTGTTGTTACATACAGTGTTGACAGTCAGTTTGTTGATGAGTGAAAATTTGAATATACTTGGCTTGGCTTGGCTTCACTGACAAAGATTTATGCGCTCTCATGATTAGTCAAATCTGGCCATGGACACTCATGACGAGGGACTAAATTGAAGAATATTTGTCTGGCATCATGCAGCATAGTCCAGACTGAGGCGTTTTGTCGCATTGTGCCGACACAGGTGCGGCACTCGTGCAGGAGTGTGGATGGATGGCCCCCAGCCTGCAACGTCTGAGGGCGCAGTATGCAGAACAGCGTGTGCTCAATGGGCGGGTGACACCTGTGCATTTACCTGGGGGATACTGGCCATGGCTTGTCCTGGGTTCTATGTCTACTACCTTCGTCCAGTAATCTTCTGCCATCTGGGCTACTGCACAGGTCTGTGTTTGATTATTATTCTCATTAAGTTAAATTCTCTATATTGTAGATTTTGAACTTTGATTATTTTTAATCATAGCCTCAAGGTTGATTTTTATGTGAAATTTTTGTCATGCCTTGAGAACTAATTATGTATTAGCCAACATAGAACTTTATGATACATATCTTTGTGTTCTTAATGACTTTTATTCTATATGTACATTGTGATTTCCCTATTACCAGCACTTTGAAAAGTAGCAATCATACATTGTGATATATTTAATGATATGTTTTGTCTAGTCAAACAATTTAGATAGAAATTGACATTGCGAGTATAAGCTGTTTGTTCTTACACATACATGTAGCCAGACTTGTAGTTTTGTATTTTTTAAATATGTTTCACAGTGTCAAGGCCAATCAACATCGAACCTACCCCAGCACAGCCCAACACAGTAGATGACTACATATGCAATTGGAATGATGGACCTGCTGGCATTCCTCACCTCTACGGAGCGGAGGGAGCCATCATCAAGCACACAGTGGAGATCTCCTACCCAGGTCGCCTGCCCGGAACACACTCTGTCATCACTGTGCTCGGCCCGCTAGGAAGCGACTTGTTTGTTTTGTAAGTCTTCGTGTTTTCCCCATGATACCTCTTTTCTGTGGTGAAGTATACAAAATGCATTCCTTTATTGTACATTATGTATTCTTCCCATCTTCTTTTTTCTTGGTTTATTGATATCTAATGAGTAGTTTTTGATCTTTTCATCATCAAACATTCTCATAGCAGTAACAGTTTTAGACTGTCGGGTTGACCTACTTAGTAGGCAGGTAGGTTAATGAGAATGGTAATATTGTCTACCCAGCTGTCGTGGAAACTGTGACCATGGGAGAGTAGTGGCATGGTACAACTTCAAGCTGGAGGTTGTGACCACCATGGTGGGAGACATCGTCTGGACAGTTCCAGTAGCACCTGCTGGGTTTGCTGGTATTAACTGGGCTACAAACACGACAGACGGAACAGACACTGGACCCACTGTGGAAGTACTCCCCTTCACATTTACAGTAAGTACACAGTCATGATGTTACCAGCTTAACAATTTATTTTTGCCAAATGCTGCTTAATTGTCACAGGGTACCATCCTTCATGTACTTTCATGTAGTTGGACTAAAGGCGCTGGTTTCATGTACCATCCTTTCAGACGATAGTTTATCTTAGACTATTAGTTCTTACGTTTGTTAAATCATGTTACGTTCTCTCCAGAAAACTGGAGCCTACACAATGCGTGCAACACTTTTTGTTGGGGGTGTGGCAACCACAAACTACATAGAGTACAGTGCTTACGTTGTCACATTCACCAAGCCCAATGACAACCCCTGTCGGATTGTACCAGCTCTGCCTCTTGTCTTGGCTGATGCCTGTGTCTACTGTGATGGTATGTTCACTAGTCTTACTTCTGCAAGTGTGAGAGCTTTGTTTGCTTTGTATTACTGGTGAACTGCTTTAAGATGTGACACACTTATTAAGTCTTATTTTGTACATTAAGTACAAGCTGCATAAGACCTGAATGTAGGGTTTGATCCACTCACACTGGAATTGTCCCTTAATCTTAGGTCCCAAGCAAACATTGTTGCACTATCTAACAGTTCAACCCGGACATTTCAAAACAGTCAGACATGTTTGAATAATGAAATTAATTACATTGTAATGCACTTGAATTGATCTGCCTGCAGAATTTGTGTATGACTACCACCCACTGACCTTCGAGTTCCTGTGGTGGGCAGATGGAATCGCCATGGCTGCAGTAGCCTTCCCAACAACACCTGTCTTCACAACTCCTCCTTATGTAGGCTTTTACACTGGATGGGTATGTTCACAAGGATTAACGTTGATTATTGTACAGATTTTGTGCTGAATTGATAGAAGCTGTTTTGACAAATTCATGTATCTTGATAATTATATCAAGGTAACTCAGTACGCCCTTTATTACATTCATAATTATATATATATATATATATATATATATATATATATATATATATACATACACACATATATGACAACATTATTGCATTCTACGTATAGTTATTTGCTGTCAAAACAGCTATTAGATTAGTTCAAAATTGAATAATGTCATGTGTAGTAAAAATGTAACAAAAGTGTAGAAATGTCATTCTCTGCGTGGACTGTAAAGTCATCATTGTATGTATGTCTCTACTGCAGGCTCGCTACAGCCAAATAACTCTCCTGCCTTCTGGCGTGGTAAACTTCAGGATCAAGGTCTCATGTGTGGAGTTGCAGCAATTAGAGGTGGACTTTTCTATAACCGTAAGTTGTCTTCCTTTTAGACATTTGCACGGTAGATGTGTCCAAGAGCACTTTGCTTCTGAAAAAGAAAGCAAAAAAACAAAGGCATCAAGTTTTCTTGAATGCTATTTCACCTTTGTCTGTGAGGTAACCTTAAATGTCTGTTGTCTTTAAAACAAGGTCTATAAGTGGCGGTTTCAAACTACAATGCTCTGATATTTGTGATTCAAAACCATTGTCCCTTAAGGTGATATCTCTAAATATCAAGTTACCCCACCGATAAACGTCAATTAGCTTAACAAATAGCAGCAAACAAGAAGGTCTTCTCCTGAAATATGCCTATCAGTACATGTATTACAGATTGCCCCACCTACTGATCCTACTGATGTGTGGGTGCCTCCACTTCTGGATGGACCAGAGAGCACTTTCAGTAAGAACCTGGGTAAAGGAGACAGAGTGGGAGCAGCTGCCCTGGCAACAAGCATTGCTGCAGTTGCAGTGAACCTTGGCAAGGGAAATGATGGTCAAGGGGGAGGAGTAGGGCCGAGACTAAAGGACAAGTCGAAGAAGGTACAATATTGTTACAGTAAGATACTAAGCAGTTGTCATGTATACTCAGTGACATGTGTAACTATCCATATATCTGAATCTGAATCTGTATCGTACGCCAGAATTACTGCATAACTCACCACCTTTGTTTTTCCAGTTGCCAAGTACAAACTGTGTACTGTAAATGCAGAAACTTTGCAGTGGTTTAATGTTCGCGGTTTTCGCGGTGGCAACTTCACCGCAAACTTAAAACCACCGCACACATTTTTCCATGGCAGTAAGAGTGTAGGTGCTATCGCAAACTTAAACCAGCGCAAAAAGTCCTTAGCTTCACTGCAAACTTAAAACCACCGCCCACATATTTTCATGGCAGTAAGAGACTACAGTGCATGGTGCTACCGCGAACTTAAAACCAGTGCAAAAAGTCCTTTTTCCCGCTACCAAGAAATTAAATCCCTGCAAACCCTAAATGCATTTACAGTATATAGATTTAACTGATTGCACACTGGGTCATAAGTTTGAAGTTATCTCTGATGTAGCAATCTTTCAGAACCATACCATATGATTTGTGTAAATGTACAGCTCTTGTTGCTTGTCCAGCTGGTAGAAAAAGTGATCACCAAAGTGGGCGACATTGACACCTCAAATGAGTTCGATGTCCAACTGGCAACATTGAGGGCCCTAGCAGTGGCAACATCTGTGGGTGATCTACTGACACCTGTAGCAATGGTAAGTGTGTGTGTGACTGTGTGTGTATGTGTGTGTGTGTGTGTGTGCGTGACAAATTTTGACAGATTTTACTTGACAAGTCTGCAATTCTCTATAAGTCACAAAGTTGAATGTATTTTCCTATAACAAACTTTTTAGATAACAATAAACATTTTGTTTATAATTATTAACAAGTAATGTTACTCATGGACACGTTTTCCCTCTTGACAAATTATTTGCCAATGGGTCATCTGAACAGGTCTCTGCAGCCAATAAGACCCATTTTGTGTTGAAAGACCTGCGCGACCGTGTGGCTGCTGGGATACCCACATCCCTTACTGCAGATGAAGTTAATGCGGCATGTGGGGCAGCCTTTACTGGTATGTAAGATTCACCGTGTGAAGTTAATCAAAATGCTAAGCTTTCTTTCTTTCTGTTGCACTTCATGGCAGTCATGAGAGTCATGGCCATCTGTGCAACCAGCACGCCCAGATGATGATGGTCATGGCCTATGTCAATTACAGTTGATTGACAATGAATGATTTCAGTTTTCTCATATAATGTAATCACAAATTTTGCCTGTCACTTGAAGTTTGTTATACATGTAACTATTATAATAACTTATCCTACATTTGGTCTATAATTTCAATGGATAATTAGGAGTATTTGTAATTCAAGAATACTGCTTTTATCACTTCTAGCCATAGCTGGTACTTTAAAACCAGCTGCAGAAGCTGCAAGGGAAGACCACAAGAATGGGCTTGTTTATTCAGCTGTTCTTCTTGCAGTAAGTTCTTATCTAATACTATACCTACTGACTTAACATGTAACTTTGTTCTTATAATGAAGCATAAATCATTTTTGACTTTGATAAGGACAATGAAAAAAAAGTTTTGAATTGACAATGTGTTTTGCTTTGTTACAAGTTACAAAGCAGACTTCAGTTCTGTCACATGTCAATTCAGAAATATAATCTATCTTCAGAACCAACGTGTAGCAACATCAAATTTCCGGGCCATTGACGTCATGGACGACATCTACCTGAACTACATGATGACTGCTCCTGACATTACTGGCCCTCCCTGGCCGCCTGCTATAATTGTCATCCAAGACCTTGGCCTCCGTATCCAGAGGGAGGAATGTGGGGATGCCACCAATAGGTTTGGATGACTAAAATCTTATATACAGCTAATCTTGTAGTCTCATAGTGAGTACTTGTCTTTCCTTAACAAACATTTGCTATCTTAACAGGTCTGGCATTATGTTCTGTAGTGGTTGGTAATTGCAAAATTGTCACCCTAAAACAGCAGAAGGGGTAGAGAGCACAAACGGCTGTCAATCAGAATACAGTGGGAAGTGACTCAAATGTAAATTCTTTTTCTCATATTGCATTGTTTTTATTAACCTTTCCCTGACATGCGCTCCTCCAGCACTAGACAACATTAGGGGACATATATTAACCCTTTTGCCATACAATCCATGTTGTACTGAAACATTCTTATGTACCACAGGGCATATCAGACTGGAGAGTTCAGCCCCATCATCCTCGGTGTACCAAGTTCAGCAGACCTTACAGACAGTTGTGATGGGTCGGCTGTGTCTGGTATGAGTGTAAGTAGTACTTGACTAAGTCTTCAATTTACACCATTGAATGTCATTGCCCTGTTTTGATGCCACCTGTTATGCAAATGGTTTCCAGTTCCATGTTGTATCTTTTGTCCTCACTGGGCTTCATGCTTTTAAAGAAACTTACCAAAAAGGCATTTTTTTTAGATAAAAGTAGAACATTATTAAGATTTTAAAATATATGATTGTGGAATTCAGAAGATATGATAATCATTGCTAAAATGACAACCAGAAGATGGTGTTCTGTAAAGTGACATGTACATGTATGTGAAATTTCCCCACTCAGATTGTACATGCAGAGTTCAATCCATTTGAGTACTCCAACAACTCCCACATGGTGCGTGGTACTGTGGTGGGTCTGGCCTCCAAGATTGGCAATGCTACAAACCATGTGACTGGACTTGGACCACCCCTTGACATCATCATTCGCCGGCGACTGATTGAAGAGTCATCAAATGTGATGTTTTCATGGCATATAACTAATGCCTACATTGGCAATGTAACGGTAAGTCATAGGCAAAACTTAATTTCCTGAACCATTGATTACACTCATTTTGATGTTAAATGTAAGTTTATTTTTTGTCTTCACTTCGATTTTTTGGCTTTTTTGTAAGATTTTTTGGCTTTCTACACAATGTGCAAGACTAGACTTCATTGGGTTTCGTACACAATACACTTTCGAAACTTTGATGATTACAAACTAGGCCTAAGATGATACACTTGCACATTTGTATTCTTTGCTACACAGGTAGTGCCTTTTCTTGTTCGGTACAATGGCAGCTCTCTTCACATCAACATCAGACACAACTACACCAATCCCCGACCAGTTGTCCACCTCTTCCTTCGGAAGGACGACCCACCCACCCCCGAGGTGTACAACTGGACCGTCAGCCTGCCGACTCCCCAGGCAGACCTGTTCACCATCCCTGCAGGAAATGACACGGTATCAGCCAGTCCCTATAGCTGGCTTGTGGAGCCGCCAGAGATTGACATAACAGAAGATGATGTGGTCAGCAAGACCTATTACTTCCTAGGTACGTCAGGGTTCCTTAGTCTTGGCCAACATTATTGTGCCTTTCTGCAATACATGTACAAATGTATTAGGTATGACACCAGAAATTATCTGACCTTTTAATCACTGAAGTCCAGTTACAGTTACAATCATGACATTTTAGTAATCCAAAGTATATAATAAATGTTGGACTTTTCCTGAAAACACATTTTACATTACAGGAATCCAGTTTGAGGATGGAGAAGATGCTGCCACACACCTTAACTTCTCTGTGGATGTGATGGAGACCCTGTGTGTGTACTTTGGTGATGAGTGGGAGAATGAGGATGACCATTTATGGCATGAGCAAGGTTGCAAGGTATGCTTTGTTGTGGAAGTCTATGATTATTCATTTAATAAGATGCTTTTCATAGATTCAGGTGTGTATGTTTGTACATATTTCTCCCCATTCATCAGCATGTATCAAATCCCACATATAATTTTGTCTCATGCTGTTGTACCACCCAACCTGATTTCTGTTACCTCCAGCCCGGAGCGTTATCCAACTCTACTCACATGCACTGCCGATGTAACCACCTCACCAAGTTCACCGGCATAGTCGCTCCCAATCCCATCAACTTTAGTGAGGTTTTTACTAAAGACATTCTTCAGGTACTGTCTGTTTATTTCAAAAATCTGAAATATTCTTGAGCTCAGTCCAGTATTCAGAAATAGCAATACCTTGTCACTAAGAAAATCTTTGTTTAACATTATGATAAACAAATGCTGAAGTCACCTCATTGTTAAACGATTTGTGTCTGCAGAACCCAATTGGACTGATCCTAGTCTTGTCAACTTTCCTGCTCTACCTCCTGTTAGTTTTGTGGGCGAGACGAAAGGATAGACGGGATCTTACTAAGGTGATGTTTATGATGTTTGATGATTCTAGCATAACAGATGTCAGTACCTTAAACACTGGTCATTTTATTCTTGCAAAGACACAAGCCATTTGGAAATTCAAGCAAAATTGCTGTTCTACCTTCAAGTGAGATATCAGGTTGTAGCTCTTGACATACTGAGTATGATGATATGAAAATTATTATTGTACAACGTTCACAACTTAAGATATCATTGATGAAATATGCAAGGAGACCGCGGTCTTTTTAGAGCATCCCGATATCTTCTTGGGCCGCCCGTTGGAGAGAAATTGGAACACCGACGGGGTAAACTTACTCGGGCCGTCGGTCTAAACTCCCAACCCTACGGACAAAAGCCTAAAAAATCATGAAACCCGTCGGTTTCTTTGTGTCCCGAGGGCCGAGAATTTGTCTCCTCACACCTCTCAGAGGGGTATAAGGGAGAGGTGTGAAAGGCGTGAATTGAACAATAATACAACCCTCGGTCATGAAACGAACCCGACGGGCTCATATCATAACTGACGGTTTTTCAGTTAGAATGGGTTTGAGTTGATAATAAGCAAAATTCAAACCCCTCAGACTGTTGCCAGAGTGAAACAGTCATCGCTAGTATTCTGAGAATGGTCACCACTTCTCTCATCCTGAAGCAGCCCAAATTTGTCCAATAGTCAAATGTTGCACTGTGACAACACCTAAATAAACATTCTTTATTGTAACCATAAAAATACAAATCTGATATGCACTGGTATCTTCCTCACAAACTGAACATAATCCAAACTTTTTTGGATGTGAATAGTTTGTCTCCTAAAATTATCAAGTACTTATCAGTAGTAATATAAGGTGTGAAGGGACTTTTGTTTTCTACAAGGATGCAAACAATGAACTGCTGGGAGCTACAATCATTATGATTATCTAAGCTTTGGGGTTTTTTTTTTACTTCTTTTCTGGAAGCAGTGGAAGACAAAGTGTCCCACTTTTTTTAATAATGTGAGTGGGTTATGTGATGTTAACAGGCCTAGGGTTATAGTTTTGTTTTCGTCTTTAAACGTTTGGAAATTTTATGGGTTTTGTAGGCCTCTTGGAATAACTCTAAAATTTGTTTCCTTGTCATTCAATAGAAAGGCAGTTTGACTTGTAAAATGTACCATGTATTTCGTCTTTCACTGGTTTTGAAATACAATAGTTACACTCACAGGTTCTTTCGCCCACAGGTAGCATTTCGTGCTGCCATTTCTCAATTTCAAGGGGGTGGGTGCTAATTCTGAGTTTACACATTGCTGATCCTACCTCCTGTTTATCAAGTAACGTTATATAATTTTCCATTGAGTATCCACTATCCCTTCTTTAGTTTGTTGGAAAATCTTAACTTACCATTATCTTTAGACAGTGTATGAAAAAAATGTCTGGATATATACATCTTCCAGTCTTTTTCTTAACAATTGACATATAAGGTACATGTACCTTAGAGAGTGCTCCCAAATAATAGAAGTTTATTTGCAAGTTCATGCCTGAGGGCTAATTGCAAGTACATGGTATAAACATAGGATATATGTATATACAAGTGACAATGAACAGATAAACAATACTCTACTCTAATTAATACTAGTGTTGACTTCTTTTTTGGAAACAGGGAGACGAAAAGCCCTTTTCTACAGTTTCTGGGTTCTGTGATTTCAAGAGATTGAATAATCAACAACTACTGTCAATTATCCATTTAGTGTGAATGACCTTTGTTGTCTGCTGTGTTCCACTTTGCATACAAAAAGCACAACAGTTAGAAATCTTTCTGTGCAATCTTTTTGTGTATTCTAACAATTACCATGTTAAAAAGATGAAGGTTTGGCTCTTAGATTCAGGCTTTTGTTTCTATTTCAATCGTCAGGCTTTCCTTTTGTCTGCCTGAGCCAAACACCATACACTTTTAAGGGTTAAAAAGAATACTTGACAAGATAGAATTAGAAAGCCACATAGAACACATTAAAAAATAATTCAAAACAGGTTCAAGCTTAAACACATAACACTTAAAAAATTAATTCAAAAGTTTGAGCCTAAGCTATGTAAGGACTAAAGGAGAGTTATAAGCATCATCAGATGCTAATCTAAAAACGGTTTTGTTGGTTTTGGTAAGCCCGGGATTGATTTGTGAGTATAATTCTCCAACCCATGGCCAGGTTCTAGCTAATACTACTAGTAGCTTGTTCTAACCTGTCAGAGGTGGACCCCTAGTTCTGCCTCGGTATTAGATCAATAGAAAGAAAGTTTATTTGCAAGTTCATGCCTGTAGGCTAATTGCAAGTACATGGTATAAACAAGATAGGGAATACGCATATGAAACAACCAGAGGGGCGAGGTGTTGTCATGGTCAGTTTGGCAGCGCTTGAACCCCACTGTTACACAGTAACAATGAACTGTGATAAATATTAATTTCATTCAAAGAGACAACTCAAATACTATACATGTATCTAGATAGGTTGGGTAACTTCTTTTTTGGAGGCAAAGAAAGACAAAGAGTCCCGCTTTTTCTATAATTTGTGCTCAGAGCTGTTGGTGTGCACATGGTCAGTTTGGCAGCGCTTGAACCCCACTAATATTCAGATTTGCGAATAATTGTCATCATGTCAACACAAAAGCAGCTTGAATTTGTCTTACCAAGGAGGTTAAAGAATCACTCTTTCTTTAACCTCCTTGGTCTTACATCCGGGTACATGGGGTCATAGTTGGCAGCGTCATGTGTGAAAGTGCCTGTGTGAAAATTTGCCCGTCCCGGACTAGTCCGAACCGGCATGAACCGTCAGTTCGAACCATGCAATAGTCCGGGGGTCGGACGGGTCGGTCGGACGGGACGGACGCTCGACAGTTCGCAGAACGGTTCGGACGGCCGAAAAGGGTCCAGATTGGCCGCTTGGACTAGCCCGGACTACGTCCCGGACTGGTCCCGGACGGCATGGTTCGAACGCTTTCGGGCGGCGGCCTGGAGCGGGCCGTTCGAACGGTTCGAGCCGGTACGGCTCCGCCCGGGCCGGACGGCCGAACGGGCGGTTCCCATAGCAACAAAGCGATCCGAACCGTCTGGGGGCGTGCAGAGCACCGCGGGGCGCCGGTTCGAACGTCTGCGGACGTCTGCGAACCACCAATTTACATGGCAACTGTACCTCCCAAACACCCGTGGAATGCGTAAAATCGTGCTGTTGTGAGGTGGAAATCGCTGCCCAAACAGTTCGGACGGTCTGAACCGCCGGAATGCCGTTACAAAATAGAAAGAATTTGAATGCAATTCATCCCTCTGCCGCCAGCGCTCCTATAGACAAAACATTAATGACGGCTTGAAGTTACAGAATGACACCAGCCGCAAGACAATCAATGTAAATCACATGTGCCCTCACTTTGACGTTATGTGCGTGCGGAGTCCCAGGAAACATTTGATTGCCCGCACAAACCATGTACAAAGCGTAAGTAATGGATTTCTGGATGTCTTTCCGACTGAAGCGTGGTTACCAAACATGTGGTGGAGACACTATCACTAATATATGATATACATTCAAGTCCATAATCTAGAAGATTCATTTATAAACATCATTGAATGCCCTAATATATTCATGCCAACGCTAGGCACGTTACGCACCCAGCGGCGGCGAGGGTTCAGTGACCCCATCTCAAACGTAAACAAGAAGACGATCCTATGAAGAAGCCAAACATTTTGTTGGTGTGTGTTGAACTTCATTGTATTTTGTTGAAAGAAAGTTGTATCTAAATATTGAATGGTAATAAATGTTAATCTAGTGCCACAAAATATTATTCTACGTGTCTAAAATAAGACTAGTTTTGATATAGGTGCTGGCCCCCATACGTGAATTGAACTCTCCCACACTTGATTGAAGCCTCCCGGTCCTTTGGGACAGCCGCCCGACAAGTGCGCACATGTCTATAACTCGATGTTTGTTGTTATATTTCAGCCATACATAGTATGGTGAAATATATTATATTCGTAATGTTTCTTTCTTTCTTTCTTTCTTCTTTCTCCTGTCAAATCTTCAAAGTGATTCATCTCCGCCGTTCCTGGACCGAATGATCTGAAATTTGGCACAGGGGTAGAATGGGCCAATACCTTGATGCTTTTTTCTCAGTTTTTTCATATCTGCCTCTAAAATGATTTTATTGAGGTTTCAAGGTCATATTTTGACCAAAATAAAATATATTGTCCCCCTGTACCCTGGTCTTACAATGGAATGGCCTGAAATTTGGTGTAGTTAGGCATTAGATAGTTGGTAAAATGATCCAAGTAAAAGTTTTGACATAAACTACTTTAAAATAATTAATTTTGGCACTTTTCTGAGGGGTAACTTGTTTTCTTTTGTCCTCCTGGCGTGACCTTCCGTGACCCCGCACGGAGTCCACACCTGTGCGCGAAGAGCGAAGGCTAA
>NC_049982.1:14281724-14294756 GCF_000003815.2 Branchiostoma floridae
CTAGAGCAAGAACGGGTCGCGTTCCCAAATGTCCTGTTCTAAATTTCGCGTGTGCCGCCCTGCTTTCGCGCCAAAAAATGTAAAAAGTGTAGCGAGTGTGCCTTGCCGCGAGTTATCAGTGGGGTGGGAGCCCTCCCCGGAACAGCCAGTTCCCGGGGAATGTCCCGTATTTGGGGATCGGGGTTGACCAACAGGCAGTTACTAGTAGTTGCGTAATTTTTATTTCAGCGCGGGAAATAGAATCAATTCTTTCCGACATAATTTTGGAACAATAGCGGGTCGCGTTCCCAAAATTCCTGTTCTAAATTTGAAGCTCTTTGGCTCGGCAACGTAAGTTACAAACCATCGTAAGTTTGTATGTAAAACCCGGGCGTCAGGCAAGCCTCGCAAAGTGACCCCGCCCACAAACCGCCAGGGCAGTGTCGGCAGTGTTAGTGGGATCCTTCGCCGACTTTGTCAAAGGGCCGCCGGCTATCAATCAAACGCGGATGTTGATTAGAGTTTCAAACAGTCATGGTGCCGTACAGCGAAATTCATGCTTCGTGAATACATTCCTTGGACTTTGTTTCCCACAGCGGTGCTTCTACAAAATATTTATTAGACTGTAACACTGAGTCCCACATGTTTTAAAGAATAGAATCTGACGCGAAACAGCGGTTTTTGCCCGGTATTTTTCTTGAAACATGTCCGTGGGAATATCGTCTGACGGCGAGGCGGCGACGCAGGGATATCAAACCGTCAACATTACATAAGTCGCACGGTGGCTAACAACGCTGCGAAGATAACGTTACTAGCGCTCTAACTCAGTAAGCACTTCAACTTCGGATGGCAACTCGGACAATATTTATCAAGTACTGTTGAGCTGAGTAAAGTTTGTTGTTTATGAGTTTTTAGTTGTCTTTGAAGCTTTAATCCGAAATATTGTTACGTCAAACTGCTGAAGAAAAGTTAAGTGACTGCTACGATGATCGTAGATATGGCCCTAAAAAGTGATAAAATAAGCCTTCTTAATAGCCTAAAATGCAAGAGCTTCAAGGGGGGACCCCCGGACCCCTGCCCGACGCTGTGAAAAATTTCTGGCGAGAACACTGGTATATACTGCAGTGTTCCCGCCAGAATTTTTTTCGGGGGCCGCCGAAGAACGCCGAAGGCCCCGGCCCGGCAGGGTCCAGGGGCAGAGCCCCGTTGGGGGTCCCAGGGGGGCGAAGCCCGCCTGAAACTCTTGCACTTTAGGCTATTCAGAAGGCTTATTGTATCAGTTTTTAGGGGCATTTCTGTAATAATCACAGCAGTCACTTAACTTCTCTGCAGGAGTTTAGTGTAACAGTATTTCAGGTCAAACCGTCAAAGGCAAGTAAAAAACAAACTTTAACGTTAATGACTTTAACAGTACTTATAACTTTTGTCCGGTTTGCCATCCGAAGTTGAATCGCTATCGATGGTATTTTCGCTGCACTCGGAACCTTCTAAAAACGTACGGAGCTAACGGTTAGCTCCGTACGTTTTTAGAAGGTTCCGTTTATCACGGAATTGCTGTTGTTTCAGAAATCTCACGGACTTATGCTTACAAACATTCCTAACTTGTGTTTCTTCTTCTTTCTTTCTTTCTCCTGTCAAATTTTCAAAGCGAATCATCTCCGTCGTTCCTGGACCGAATGACCTGAAATTTTGCACAATGCATATGGTAGAGTGGACCAATACCTAAAAGTTTGGTACAGGCGTGCATGGAGTATTTATTTAAAGAACCCAATTTTCATTTTTGGCGTATATCACTTCAAAATGACCCATTTCGGGGTTTTACGGGAGGTGTTTTGGCCATTCTCGGCGTTTAGTGCGTTCCATATATGGCAAACAAAGCAATAACTCCCGCCCTGGGTGACAGGTGACAGGTGTCAGTCTGCTAATTAATTGAATTGTGCCGCCAGCCAATCAGCGAAGAGAAAGGAACACTTCGTCGGCAATGACGCAACATTTGATTGTCATGTTTATATGTAGACGGAACCATTCATATTTGAGAGGATTTTGTAATTTATGTTACTCCATAAAAGGTTACTGCAAAGAAAATAGGAATATAAGATGTGACCATTATTTTGAAAACAGCAATTACAAATATACACAAAATATATATACGGAAAGAAACTTTTAGGTTTGAGATTTTTATGCAGACCTTCTTGAAGATTCCACCCCGGACTCGTTCATTTTTAATTTTACGTCACAGACTCCCGCAGCAACTGCATTTAGTCTGCAGTTTTCTGCGCATTTTACGTCAGCTTCTACCCAGTTTCGGTTGTCATCGGTAGCAGAACATCTTTAGGTGAGAAATGGCTAGCCTTACATTGTTCACTCCGTTGTTAATGTACTTCGAAAGGTGTTTTCGTTTGTGAAATTCGTCAAAACAACGTTATATGAGAACTGTGGAACGCTGGTACCGCAGGCAAGTGCTGACAAGCCACTGCCGTCGTTGTGTATCTCCGTTTGTTGTCAAAAACATGCATGAACTGATAACGTTAGTAGCCAAGGCGAAATCAGTTTTCCTTGGGAAAGGGCAAAATATACTTCCACACGAGATGTCATGGTGTTTTCTGCATCATTTCTGTTTTTTGACGGTAACTAGTTATCTTTATTTTGATCGTGACGACGTCCACATACTAGTATTTTTCTGTGGGGAGGGGGGGTCAAATATATTATGCTGCTTATTGTGTAACAGTGGGGTTTAAGCGCTGCCAAACTGACCACGTCAGTTGCTCTAGAGTTTTTGGTGTTGTGGGTTGCACGTTCGATTTGTAATCCGCCGACCCGGGGTCGATCCCCGTTATCGGCATGTTTGTTTCTTTCTGTTTTTTAATTTATAATTTTGTTAATATTAATATTAATTCATCCTTTGGACTGTGATTTGTGTAGATGTTTTACCAAATGTCACTCGTTTGACTTCTATATGATGGCTTTAATTTCATTCATGTCAATCCTTTTTGATCCTTGATGTCGGCCTTGGTAGTAGTTCATTTCGAGAAGTTACTGTTAGAATGTTCAATTTTTGCGCAGGAGTGATTTAACATGCATTGGCATAATACCGGTCATAGGCCTTATACCGGTCGATTAAAAATAGTGGAACTTAAAGAGATCTACACATGCAACAATAGTTATTTCTGAGGTAAGCACACTTCAGACATCTAGGTGTCCAATACATAATTTACAAAGCATCGATAACAATGCATTCGAAGACAACAAGGCCAAAAGTTTTCAGGTCATTTTCGGGGCAGGCGAGCTCGTCGTGGGACAAACACACTGTCACGTTCATCGCCAGATTTGTAGATAATAATCATATGTGCTCACGGCACAAGACGAGCATGATTCAACAGCAATCTTGAATTTCTTTTGGTGACCTACAACTCGTGTAAAAGTGTGAGGAACCGTTGCATTATCGCCCGGATCTACGGCTGAATGGGTCAAATTGAACGTACGCCGCCATTTTCCCGCCATTTTTAATGCTACGGCCAGCAGTAAAGTTTTACGTCATAGCGGTTGTGACGGACCAAAATTAAATGAAAATTCTTGTCAGTATACGCCCATTTTCTCATGACTTTTTGTATGCTCATGCAGATTTTTGTTTTGTGCAACTACTAACAGGAAAGAAAGGAACAACAGAGGATGTATAAAGGTACATAGCGGCAGTTAATTGTGCCGTGTTTCGTTCGGCCGGTATAGTGCACCCCCTTCCAACCACGCGCCCGTTCTCCGTGCAATTCCGCGGTGTGTTCCAATTACGATATTATGTTTTTAGCAGGACCAGAGAGACAAAATAATTTACACAGAAGTAGTGGCAAAGGTAAGCTGTAACAGCAACATGTAACTGGAGAAAATGATGCGTTGATCATTTGCCAAATTAGCATTGCTTGAGAAATTGCAGTAAACCGACCGGTATTATGCCAATGGATGTTAGAGCAGTTCAATTTTGCATGGGGACGGGTATGGCTGAAATATGCTGTATTTGCTCTCAAGCAAATGTCGGCCTTTCTAGTTTATTTTACGTTCCACATGTTAATTTTTGGCACAGTTTGCACATCCATTGACAGGAATACCACTAAGAATGATGTCGTCATTATACCCATGTCCTATGTGTTTCTTGCCTTTTTTCACGAGCAAGTTATTCAAAGACGGGAAAATACGATCCAGATATCAATTTGCGAGCCAGTGGCTAGGCCACACCCACACAGCGCGAAACTTTAGGTATAGAGGCGTGCCGCTGTCCATCATCGCGTGGCGACCGACAAAATAATTAGCAACCATCTCCGCTAGCTGGGTGTCATGCTGTCCGTATTATAGAACGTCTGCACAGTTATTATTGGAATCTTTCGTCAGTAAATTTACTTTGCGCACTTGTAAGCGACTTTTGACAAGACTGGCCGGTGTTCCCGTAAAGCTTTCCTTCTGTCCTAATCCCAGCAAAACTGGTCTCCGGGGACAGCCGCCTACCAGACCGATTCGTAGGGCAGGAATCAAAATGTCACACTACAACGGGTATCCAATTTCTGGAAGGGTGGCAAAATCACCAACGTCCGGCCGCACCTTTGAGCTTCGGCCGTAAGTCTAGAATCTACTTAAATTATTCAGCAAAGCAAATAGGATGTAAAATCTGCTTGTCTCTAGTGTATAGTTATTGTGCATGTGATTTCATTAACTTTTGTAAAACCAACGATATTCAGAAGGCTTCAGAAGTACCACGAGTGTTATCATACAATGTTGATTGAATGAGTAGAGATTAAAAGACGTCACCCTAGAGGATTATTGTTGACCTACGCCGTAGACGTTTCAACTTTCACATCGCTTGATAGATTTTTATGCCCGTCAAAGGCACATGTGTGAATAGCAGGCGAAATCTTTACTTGCGGCACAAGTGAACGCTTTTTGAAAAGTTGGTAAGGAGGAACAATATTAAACGGGGAGGATTATTGTCGAGGAAATTCCGCTCGTGAGGACATGGATTTAACGTCCTTGGGAGGAAGTTACTAGTATGCCATGGTGAGGAGAAGTAATTCTATGGAACGTTGATATTAATATTTTTCAGTTGTAGTTGTACTCTACTCTCTCTACTCTATATGAAGGATCATGAAGCATGGACATGGCCTATATGGACACCTGACGTGCTAATTCAGATTACGCTTAGTCTACAGTTTAGTCTTTGTTCTGTGCGTTTAGTTGTTACACAACATTGTGCATGTACACAACCAACTGAAGTACAGAGAAGAAAACAACTTCGCTGGAATTTCACAGGTTTTATCCCCAGGGGCCGGCAGGCGAGTTTCTAAAGCTTGACTCCCTGCTGGCAATAATCCCGATAGCCCGTCCGAACGGTTCAAACGGTTCGGGATGTGGCGAGTCCAGAGATCCGCCTGGCTCCGACATGTCCGACCCGTGAGAACGTTGCCCCCAACCAGGGAGGTTTTATCAAACCCGGGACATTGAGGAAACAACTTCGTTACCTTCGTCATGGATTTAAAATTACCTCCGATCAGTGGTGTATGCGGAAATTGTAAGACGATCATAATCACATCATTATCTTCGCCGAGAAGGTTATATTTATGATATAATTTGCAACGGTACGTGGAAACATGACTTCCTCTTTGATGCAACAAGTGAAAATTACGTCATACCACTGTGTTTCCACGAAAATGGGCGCTGAAACAACATTGTGCATAATACAGCCCCCAAGAGTCCCAGTAAGTGCGGAAAAAATACATGGATACTTCAGTTAGCCAGGATTTTGACTGTGCTGTTGATAATTTCACATCTAACACACTTGGTAACACAGCTAAACGATGTAAAACAGTTTCTTACCAGTTCAGTCTTGAACAAGAAGGGATGTTCGTATTCCAGTCCGTTCGTATTCCACGGAAGTTTCGGCAGTCGGTTGGAACAGCACCAGAACATAATTCCACACAAATTGTTTGAGTTGCTAGTCCTTTTCCATCTCTCCATGGCAGTTTGATGCATTCTGACCCGAAACGACAACGTACAAACCCCTCACGCGACACCTCTTCCAACTTATCCATGATAGTCTGTACATTTAGCCTTAGTATAAGACGAAAAAGCGGAAAAATAACACAGGACATCAGGAAACGGTTTACTGATGAGTTTTCAATTTGAAATGACCGCGACGCACGCGCAATGCTCATGTTATCCCCAGGGGCAGACAGGGGAGTCTTTCAAGCTTGACACCCTGCTGACAATAATCGTGATAGCCGGTCCGAACGTTCAGAACGGTACGGGAAGCACTGTTGCGTGTCCTGAGATCCGGCCTGTCCCTGGCCAGATCCAGGGCAGTTCTCTTAGTCTATTTAACCTTTCATATTACGAAGGATGAAGCGTCCAAATTTCTCAGGGGAACATGACACCGACCCCTAGATTGTGCGTCACCATCCCCAACCCCTATCAATTTACGACGCACGGGTAGTGCATAGTCTCTCCTTCTGTAAGTGTAACGTGCTGGATGCAGCCATCCACGGCGTTTCGTGATCCAGTCGTCGCTTCGACTAACGAGTAATATATTTTCGAATTTTTATTGTACGTTTGTGCTCTTAAAGCTAAGTACAGGTCAAAATGATAAAGTAGTTCTAACGCTTCTAACAACAATATGCATGTAAAATGGTGGCGTTAGATGTTCGGCTAACCGTTACCCGTGTCCGAGGCTGTTTTGGATACCGTACTCCAGCGTGACACATAACTGTACTTGTTTTTAGTCCCACTTTCTTGATATAATGTCAAGGGGAATATCACTGGTCAAACTCAACACGTTTTCAGAGAGTCGATTGAAGTCTCGCTGCTGCAGGTCGTCCAACAGGTGATCCAACCAGGTACTGCTCACAAGTTCCTTTCCGGCCAAAGCATGCGCTTTGACTCCAAACGATGGTGGAAATTTTGGTAAGTAAGAAACATTCAAAATATTGCACTTCACAAATCATGTTAGGTATTGTCCACAAGGCGAGATAATGCCGGACGTCATGAAAGGCAATAAAGATGCTAAATACATTTTCAACATTATCTCCCGTATTATTGCACATTTGGACAGAATCGTCGCTTGGTACAATGACAGTCAATCGAAACGTAGCGCTACTCAATGTCGCCTTATTTGTAAAGCGCCAGAGACAATTATCTAATCATAGGGTAGAAAGATTATATTTAGTTCTACAGAAAACTATAGTGGTTTGTAACTTTTCCCCGCCCGTTTTAATGCCGTGCGAGCATGATCAATCCCGAGTCGTGTGGTGAAGGTGCCAGGGTGACCTACAATAGCATTGTCGTTTATTCTTCTTATAGTACTTTATTACACTGCGCTTGGAAGACAACGATTTTATTGGCGTGGGCAATGTAGTTAGCAAATCAAACACGACAGCAGAACGGACAATACAGCGTTCGTGTGATTTAGAAACGAAATACGGCGTGCCGAATTCTTATTCGCCATGCCACTGCGACTATCCAAGCGGTATCTGCTGTTACGTGTTTAAGCCTTTTTTCTCATTGATCGCTAGAGAAAAATAAAGAGACAAACAGGACTAAAACATATTTATTCTTCATGAGAACAGACTTCGCAACAATGACTTGTTCTTGTTCATACCTATAGATATTCATATGTCTGTTTAGTTATAGACCTTACGAAAGTCGCTTTACTTTTGTCGTGTCAATAAAAGTTTTATATGCTGCATGCACGGCATTTGGTAGTGTACGAGATACGATGCAAAGACTGGTACTTCGTGGCAGATTACCCTTTAATAATGGTCGAGAGGATAAACATGTAGGTGTGATCCGCGTACTCAACGCTGCATGGGCGTGATGGGCAATCTAAACTGTGCAGGTCGCGTACTGTTCCCTGGCCGGCTACACTCCTCTGGCCGGCTTACTCTTCTATTCATTCTATTTCTACGGTTTTCCAGTGACATTGAGTCTGGTAGAGACCAAGGACATTCTATTCAGATAACATCCTTGTAGAGACTAACATTTTCCTGCAAGGAGAGAGCAGGTCGACTTCATTAGACCGCCCGGCGGTACCATAAACAGGTGTTTGTAGCAGTTCTCCCACTCGGACGTATTTTCCCGTCCATAAAACTCGGACAGGGCCCACAACCTAAATTATGTCACAAAATGTGGCAATATGTAACTGCGAAAATTTTGGCAATGCCTGAATCACTTGAATTTATCGTAAAATTTCTCCGTTTGTCACATTTCTGCGTATGTTTAAAACTTCTTATTGACGACCAGGGGGCTCAAGTACGTGGTTGAACAACGTGTTTTGGCTCGCCATTTTCAGATGAATTTCCAAGAAACTTGAAAGTGGGGCATGGGATTTCAGTTTCAGTTTCTTACAACCAATCATGTTGCTCATTATTTGCCGTGAAAATCGATGTCTCCGGCTCATTTCGTACCAATCGTAGCGATTGGCTAGCCAGTGAATAGATTGTCACACACTGTGCACATCAAACGGCTGCCGCCAGAATGGCGCCATGGGAACGGCCAATGTGTGGTGGGAAGACCACCAGAGCGCCGCTCACGTGAGCCTCACAGGCGGGATGTCAATCAACCCGCTGTTTATTTCAGCGGGTGCGGCCTGGAACTGGGATCGCCGTGTTTGTCAATATCATCTTGCGCACTGGACAGTCGGCTTTCCGAGCAACGCTCGCGCATGCTGAAAAACTGCACTAAGTAGCGGAGCAGATTCTTCAAAGGGGGACTCAACACTGTAAGCTGGAAATTGGAAAATGAACAGCATTTTATAAGTGTATGTAAACTTTACTAGAAGACCCATCAGATTGTATTATACTCTACTCTTTACTTCAGATAGCCGTGCGTGGTGAACGAATATGCAAGAAAACACATCATCCGTTTATTAGTCGCGGCCAACATATAATATAGAAGAAAAGTTGTAGATTTGAAGGTAGAACAATCTCATTTTTATTTTATTTTCATAGGATTACTTAGTCTATTAGTATTGTTTAGGCGACAGTACAACGCTATTACTATTAGTGTTCGTCCGCTCTGGCTGTTGCCCCGTAATAATGGACGTAAAACATGCCTCTAACAATGTCTAATAGTCTCACCTACGGACTGTACCGCTCTTCTGGTCGCTGCGCTTAGTGTACGGAAGGGGGCGCTGTCGCACGGCTTCATACAATTTAGGGACTTAGACAAAATTCGGCCACGCAGCGGCAAATTTTTCTAAGTGTTTTACGGCGCCCGAAGCGTCCGGCCGTCCTGAACTGCCGAACGTGCTGAACCACTTAATGACGGTTCACCGCCCGGCGCGCGGACCGGCAGCCTCGCGGGCCGAACGGCTTTGACGTAGGCGGACGGGGCGGACGGCTCTCGGACCGGTTCGAACCGTTCGGTGCGAGTTGATTTTCACACAGGTGGAAGTTTTTTACTTTCAATGTATGGCTTCCATGAACTTTACCCACAAAACTGTCTGGATTTCACCTTTGTGATAGTGAAACAAAATTGAATCATGATATAAGTATTAAACCGTTGTAGATTCTATTCTGACTGATGATCTGTTCTCAAATCTTGAACTTTTTCTTTAAATTGCACTTCATATTTCAATCCTGGATTACTGTTGAAATACTTGATATGCTTTTGTTTACACTATACTTCAAACTATAGCCTTTGGTTCAAGGGTGGGAACATTAGCTCCATTTATGAGATATTCACCATTTGAGAATTGAAGTTGAGACTCAAAGGATTACACTGCTGTCTGTGACTCCACGGGTGAGCCTTGCGTCATCCAAGTCTGGCTGCAAAAATGCCTGTTTGTACTACCAGAAAGTATGCAAATAGCTATGCCCACGAATAACAATTGGGAGCCAAGAGTCATAAAAGACAATGGTTCTTTTACCAGGTGTCATTGTTGGTCAGGCGTATTCAGTATTCAAATTCCTGTTGCACACTTGACAAAACACCTTGACAGAACTAGGAAAAAAACTGGGATACAAGAAAAAAAAAAAGTAGTGTTTTCTCTGTGAAAAAACAAACAAACTAAATACCTGATGGATATTTTTCTGGCTCACACTGTCACAGTTTTATTCATCATCAGGTACCTTTTCATTAGCAAAAAAATAATTGTCAAAGCGCGCAAAGCCTGGATGCACAGCCTCAAATGTCTAACCAAGGAGGTTGAAAAAAGGAAACCTCCTTGGTCTAACTCGTTCATTAGTTTCACCTGATAGCCTTCTGAGAATATCCGATTCCTGTGGTAAACCCATTCTGTTATATGTTTGTGAAATTTGGGGTTCTGAGAAATTATGATACATCTCTGATCGAAATTACACACAACCAATTCTGCAAAAACATTTAGGCATTCATCCAAGTTGGAGTCTCTAGAAATAGTAGTAATTTAGCATGTAGGTCCGAATTAGGCAGATTTTCCACTAGACATAGATATTTCCGTTCGACTTGTAAAATATTGGCTAATAAAAAGTATGTAATGTTTCACACAAATCGATTTTACTAAGCATCCATTTACAAGTAAACGCACTCTTGGAACAGCACAACTCTCTTGTAAATGGCTGGAGAAGTTCATTGTTGCAGCATGTTAAAGAAATACTTGATTATAGTGGATATTTTTATCTCTGGTACTCAGACAACTCACTCTGTGACCCTGTATATGTATGTTATCTGATAAGGAACAGAATTACAGATATGTATATCCAGACGTTTCTACATAATATAAGTATAGATATAGATTCCCCACACCCACAGACGAACAGAAAGCCACTTTTCTCTTGAAATCGCAGAACCCACAAATTGTAGAAAATGTGGGGCTTTCCGTCTCCCTCTGCTTCCAAAAAAGAAGTCAAACCCAACCAGTTTAGAAATAGCCAACACTAGTATTATAGTAGAATATTGTTTATAACTGTTTATTGTCACTTCTATATCTCCTATATTTACACCATGCACTTGCAATTAGCCCTCAAGCATGAACTTGCAAATAAACTTCTCTATTCATCAACCCAGATTAGACATAGGCTGAGTTCCTCACAATTCAGCCCCCTGGTTGCAAAGAGAGAGTAGTTGGCCCACCAAATAAATAATAATAAACTGGCACCAGCCACCCTGCTGGGAGGCCAGTGGCAATTTCGTTATCTAAGAAGGTTACAAGGACAATCCCTAAGTCTTGTGTGATTAAAACAAAATAATAAATATCGGACCCGGTGTAGTTCCTTGGGCAGACAAGGCTGTGCTTTTCTTTCAAAGATAACTTTTCTTCATATGAATCATTGAAATCAAGCAAATTGTATTGATTTAGCTAACTATATACAAAACAACCTTTTCCCGCCTTTAGCGGGGGACGGGTCAGTAATATTTCCCGAGGATCTTCTGTCCACCCCGTCGGTCTGTACCTGAGTTGCCAGGTAGTCTGAATTTGTCATACACGTGCTAATTACACAAGCTTACCAGGTGTGAATTCTTTTTGAATAACAGCTTTTTGGTGCATTCTATTTAATTCAGTGATTTTCATGGTGTTAATTGTATGCGGTCTTCAATCGGGGTAAGCTCTGAAGACCGACGGTTTGACTTGATTGAGCCAGCGGGCTCAAGAATTTTCTTCGGGTTTCGGTGTCTAACCCTCGGGATAAGCAATTTTCAAAGTCAAATATCTCAAAAAATTTGTACGTTATGACCATAAAAAAGGAGCCTCATACTCCAGATAACATGATCTTTCCAATGGTATGTAAAACTTTCATGTATGTTCAGGAAGAAAAAAGTTGAAAAATGGGGATTTCAAGATGTCCGCGTTCAAATCCGGAAAACAACTTTCCTAGAATGGAGTGACTGGTGTTCTTAGATTCATTGTAAAAGTTTTACAGATGTGTGGAGAAGTCTGTGTGTTCATATGTTTTAAGACGTGGATCTGCCATGTTTTTGTTGGAGTAAAGTTATCACATACTGTGGAATTATATTGTACCATGAATAATGATTAATCTGTAGGTATCATTAGATAATCTGTTAGTTGCATATATGAAGCTGTCAGAGCAGTACGTTTAAAATTGTGTTCTTGATAGGTCGGAGTTGCTCCACCACAAGGTCACATCCTGAACCCTGACCCCTGGTGTCAATATGTGGTCACCCTCTACACGGGATTTAAAGGTGGATCAGGAACAACAGCTACAGTGAGTCCAGTCTTGGTTGCAATAGAATACCATTCTTCTGTTTTACATGTAACATTTAAAGAAGGTACATGTAGCTTTCCGTCCTCCCAGGACCATAAAAAGTATTTATTAGGTCAATGTTTTCTGTCCTGCAGAGCCTGTAACTTAAAGGACAGCATCAGAAAATCCTCAAATCATTATTTTCCAGTAGTTTACTCATTAAAAAGTTGATGTTCGTCAATTTTTACATTGATCCGCCTAATATGACCCTGTAGACACGTTTGAACTTCGCTCTCTCCTCCTCTCTCCCGCCGCGCTGGGCCATGACGTAATGGCCCCGTGCTAATCGTCTGACGTCACGGATCCGAAACTTCTGGCCAGCCATTTTGCTTGGTGAACCTCGGTCCTCTCATCGGTAAATAATCAATCCACCATTCTGGAGTTTAGTCCGCTGTTGTTGACAATTACCTTCGTGGACCTGTAAGTCGCGTTGTGAGCTGTCTACGAAACCATAGTCCCCGGGAGACTGAACATGAATGAGCTTGCCTGCGAGTAAACCGCGCGGCGACGGAACGAAATCAAAACAATGGTGGAGGGGGAGGTTCACGCACCGTGCCATTCTGGACTGTTACAAGAGCGAGTTCGAGTCAGTTCTTACCTTCTCCTTTCCGGACAGCACATCGATAATTACACGTAAGCTTCCACGAATTAGGGTTGAATTTACAGTTGTCCAACTAACATTGACTTTAAAAAAACCCGAGTTTTCGTGACATTTTTCCTCTGACAGCATACCCTTGATCGCTACATATCGAACGATCCCCGTTTCGTGCCCAAACAGATAGCACCAAAAACTTGACAGACTCGAGCGATTCACGCCGCGCCCACATGGCAATTTTGA
>NC_049982.1:14294878-14302296 GCF_000003815.2 Branchiostoma floridae
CGTGATTTCACCATGCCGGCCTGTGTACGATGGAAGCACGGAGAGCAAATAAATAAGTTTTTAACGTTACAGATTTCCGAAGAATGATGATCGCAGGCTACATAAGTGGCTAATCGCTGTGAAGCTTCATATCAAGCCGTCATGGACAATTGACAAAATTCGTCAAAATTGCCATGTGGCGCGTGGATCTGCTCTGACCATTTTTCACCCGACTGTTGTTATGACGGTGTTTGGGCGCGAAAACGGGATCGTTCGATATGTAGCGATCAAGGGTATGCTGTCAGAGGAAAAATGTCAGGAAAACTCGGGTTTTTTTAAAGTCAATTTTAGTTGGACAACTGTAAATTCAACCCTAATTCGTGGAAGCTTACGTGTAATTATCGATGTGCTGTCCGGAAAGGAGAAGGTAAGAACTGACTCGAACTCGCTCTTGTAACAGTCCAGAATGGCACGGTGCGTGAACCTCCCCCTCCACCATTGTTTTGATTTCGTTCCGTCGCCGCGCGGTTTACTCGCAGGCAAGCTCATTCATGTTCAGTCTCCCGGGGACTATGGCTTCGTAGACAGCTCACAACGCGACTTACAGGTCCACGAAGGTAATTGTCAACAACAGCGGACTAAACTCCAGAATGGTGGAGTGATTATTACCGATGAGAGGACCGAGGTTCACCGAGCAAAATGGCTGGCCAGAAGTTTCGGATCCGTGACGTCAGACGATTAGCACGGGGCCATTACGTCATGGCCCAGCGCGGCGGGAGAGAGGAGGAGAGAGCGAAGTTCAAACGTGTCTACAGGGTCATATTAGGCGGATCAATGTAAAAATTGACGTACATCAACTTTTTAATGAGTAAACTACTGGAAAATAATGAATTGAAGATTTTCTGATGCTTTCCTTTAAAAATTACACATAGTTGTATTAACATTTTTTACTTGCTATCTTAGGTGTGGATTAACCTGTTCGGAGACTATGGACGGACTGGACCAATAGCGTTGCAAGATGAGAATCGTCCACTTTTTGAAGAAGGAAGCGTTGACTCCTTCCTGGTGTCATCACGTAACATCATCGGGATGATTCATGTCATCCATGTTTGGCACGACAATACGGGCTACAGCCCAGAATGGTAAGTTTTTGGTATTACATAATTGAGTACACCTGATAAGTCATCTTCGACACTGAAGGACTACCAAGACATAATTCAAAGAAATCATGTAAATGTTTGTGACTAAGTGTAAGCGTCTTATCTGTCTTTCAGGTTTCTGGGCCAGGTTGTACTTCAAGAAAAAGCTACAGGGAGTGTGGTCTACTTCCTGTGTAACAGGTAAGGACAATTGGAATAACACTCTATATTATGAACAAATTAGGAAGTCAAGATTTGCTGAAATTTGTGAGATTCAAACATCACTTCACAAGGAGCTGTTTTCGTTCTGTTGAACATCAAAGATCAACACGTTTATTTTAAAAAGTGTTGTAGGTAACATAACAGCCATGTAACCAGCACCATGGACAGATACACCAGCAGCTCTCCCCCTTGCTATGTTGGAGGGCCAAACAGTAATGCTGGATAAGATATCAGATAGGATGCAATTTGCGACATTTTGATTGTTAAGCATTGTGCCCATACATGTGATTATTCTTTTGATATCTATATCCAAAATTTTGGTTTGACTATGAATTTGTACACAACACGTAAAAAATGTTTGAAACCTGAAAGATTAGTCCTAAAGGGTATCTTGTTCTGCCACCACAGATGGTTAGCAGTTGGAGAGGATGATGGGAAGATAGAACGCCTCCTTCCTGTCAGCAGCCCAGAAGAATTGGCAGAGTTTGGCAACCTTGTCAAGGCAAAGGTTGAAAGGTAACTAAACAGTGCACATTTTGAAGAGCAATGCAAGTTTATGAGTCGTCTACATGTAGCTGGTGTGTTCTGGTGTGGTATCTTTCATATAAAATCAATGAATGACTGTTAATGTCCTCTGACTTGTGAGGCATGTAGGTTGGCCCAGCAGTCTTGGTCAGCAGCCATCCTCTTTTTTATGTCCCCCTAGCTCCAGTGTAGGTACCTACGATTAAAAGCTATCAACTGTGCTGCCGTCTGAGTCTGCAGGATTTTAGAGTTGCATATCATTTATCATTGTCAACTGTAACTTAAATAAGATAATAGACAAGTGTCATTTCATTGTCGGCTGTACACTATGCAACAATGAGATAAATATCCTCTTCAATAGTGTACAACTTCCCCAGTTTTCGATATCCAGATAGCACAGAAAAAATTACATTCCTTATGCAATTAGATAAACCATGTATTTTGAGATTCATTGCCCTTACATTTGCAACTGAATTAGGAAGCGAAAAGAAGTCGAACTTCTACATACTTCGTACTGTCTAGTATACCTTAGACTTTGTAGATGCAATAAGATACCACATTCATACCTTGTATATCACTAATTGTACTTTATTGTCTTGGCCTGTATTTAAACATACAATAAAGGTCTTTTTTATTGAATTATTCCCTAACATTTGCGTAGGGACATGAATGATGGCCATCTGTGGTTCTCTGTGAAAGGACGCCCCGCCCGAAGCCCCTTCAGCCGTGTCCAGCGCCTGTCCTGCTGCCTGACACTCCTGTACAGCACCATGGTCACCAACATCATGTTCTTCGGACAAGGAGACAACTATGAATCGCCAGAAAAGATCACGATTGGGGGAACAGAGATTGATGTACCAATCGATCTCCCCAAGGTAAGACAAATAGTTTCATGGAAATGGATATTGAATCCAGGAGACAAAATCTACTTCATGTACGAAATAGATTTTCTGTTTGATCTGAAGCCAGGATTGTATATGGTATATTTCACCGATTGGCCATAGCCCCAAATGAACAGTCAGATGATTCTGCCAAAAGCATATTATGGTGCCATATTTTCTTATTGCATTTTAGAAATA
Source organism: Branchiostoma floridae (assembly GCF_000003815.2). Taxonomy (NCBI): domain Eukaryota; kingdom Metazoa; phylum Chordata; class Leptocardii; order Amphioxiformes; family Branchiostomatidae; genus Branchiostoma; species Branchiostoma floridae. The sequence continues at coordinate 14,297,823 of NC_049982.1, forward strand.
AATTCAAACATCTTTCCTAAATATTACATGACATGTATGTCAATACATTTTTTCAGCTGATGATCAGTTTGCAGAGTGCAGCAATCATCATACCGGTCAATCTTCTTATCGTCTTCTTCTTTAAGAATGCTCGGACAAAACCAGTAAAAGTGGTGGACACCAGGCAGCCTCGTATGTATAATCTGGGAGAATTCTTAAGTAGGGAATACCCGTACAGCTTACCTATTGTTGCCACGAAGCAAAAGATGTGAATTTACTGTGAAATGGGTGCCAGAGGAAGAAAGGAGAGAAATGTCCAGACCATGCATGATGTTCAAAATGTAAATTTAGTGTAACACTATCTATAGCAGTGAAAAGTCTTAAAAAGAACAAAAACAGCCTTGGTACTTGAATTATTGATATGGTTTTCCTGGAACTATTGCATGGTGAAGCTTATATCATTGATAAATGCTATTAGCAAGCATAGTGGGAAAATTTACTTTTTTTTCCAGAAATATAAAGGTTGGACGTGGCAAGTCTAATGAAATGTGACCATGTGCCTGTGAATCTGGTGGGCGACATGAAATTTGAAGGATGTACAAAGTTTAGCTGGTTGAATAATTATTTAAAAGAGTTACACAGTCACACTGTGCAGTGGTGTGTTCTTTTCATTTCATGACTGAAGTTGTTTGAAAGTTACATGACAAATGTTTGTACATGTAGTTTCTGCAGTGTTGGTGCAACAACTCAGGCCATCATCCACTAAAGGGCGGCCTTGGGAGCCAGCGTGGATAACCAGTCCCTCTGACGGTACTTTGGATGGTAGTGACCATGATGACACTACATGTACATCTAATGCTCCGGGCAAGCCCAAGAGTTCTTCCAACAAGAACAAAACTAACAGCATCTCCAATGACCGGGAAAAATCAGTCCTTGAGTCTCTCTCCACCAGTTACAGAACCAAAGAGCCCATGCTGAATTACTCTCTAGGGCTTGAAAGAACATATGCATTTAGGCCAAGGTGAGCAAACATTTAGTTGTGAATCCATCAATGATTGTGAGTTTCCATAAGCACATCCTAGAGTATCTGTGGTGGAGAGGTGTTGACAAAAAGGTGGATTGTAGATATTGAGCTTGTGCCTCTTTCCAAAAAATGTTATTTGTAATTACATGTAATATTTAAGTATGAGGTGTTCATGTATGATTGTATCTTAAGTTTATAAACGCTTCTGTCATTGTATTCGTGATGTTATGTCAGTGGACTTTCACATTTGTTTCTGATCCAGAAACCATGGTTTGCTGACAACTGCGAGGCAAGTTGTTGCCTCAAAATTTTCTTCGGAAAATAGCGCAACCAGTGACAGCTCTAGTGAACATTCTCAACCAAATCCCAAGGAAATCACTGATCCAAAAGAAACCTTTGATCACACGAAAGACAACAGTTCCAAGGAAATCACTGATCCAAAAGAAAACTTTTATCACAAGAAAGACAACAGTTCCAAAGAAGAAGCTGATGCCAAAAAGGAGAAGGGTTTCTTGCCATGGTGGACACTATATATTGGCAAGTGTTTCAATTCTCTATTCAGTTCAAGCAATCACCCACTATATTCATTGGCAATGTAGGTTGGCCTTGTCAAAGTTTGTCTTTGATGAGAAATAGTCTGGTGCATGGTAATGTAGATGTTACTGAATGTACCATGACCATGTACAGTATTCATTTTGAGTACGTTATCTGCTTTGTTTTGAACTGTAATGGGCAATTTAACTTCCAAATATAGTTTCACTCACCAGTCTTACTATCCCAGTAGTTCACAAAGAGTTCACAATAATTCAACACCTTAAGACTGTACTGGTACCCCTTTTGTATTATACTCTTACTGTTAGCCTTCTCCATCTCTTAGTCTCTGAAGGCATTGTTTTGTCTGTGTAGCACATAAACCTGCCAGCAACTTTGTAAGAACTGACAGCTACATTAAGCTGCAAAACTATGTCTATCACAACAGGCTGGCTCCTGGTGTGGTCAGCTAGTTTTGTTGCGGCCTTCTTCACCGTCCTGTACACACTGTCATTTGGGAGGCTGAAAGCAGAGGCCTGGTGCATCGCCTTTGTCACATCCTTCCTGTCGGACCTCATCCTGGTTCAACCTGTCAAACTAGTTGTCGTGGCAGTGGTCTTTGCTATTTTTATAAAGGTAGGGATGGTGATGAATGAATGAATGTCTAGATAGCCTAGACAAACAATTAGATCCATAGACTTGTGCAATGGAATGTTGTCCACATCAAGCAGCTTTAAAGTTTATGATATATTTATAAGTTTGATCTTGAACATACACTTACATGTCACATCTGTTCTTGGTGCTGATTGGCCTGAATAGTATCTGTCCTTGGTGCTGATTGGCCTGCACGGCATCTGTCCTTGGTGCTGATTGGCCTGCACGGCATCTGTCCTTGGTGCTGATTGGCCTGCACAGCATCTGTCCTTGGTGCTGATTGGGTTATACATGTATAACCTTTGAATCTATTCTTTTGTCTGCTGTAGTCCCCCGTAATAGATGAAAACCCTGAACCCAGACCGCTTGAGGGAGATGAGGAATATATACAGTACAAGAGAAAGCTGCAGGTGAGACACTGTAGCACAAAATACTCTGTACCAATTTTACCCCAAAATAAGATAATCAGCTTCTTATTTTTTACCTTAACTGAAATTTTCACCATCATCATCACTTAAGAGTTAACAGCATTATTAACCATTTTCTTTGCTACTCACCGATGAACTATTGATGCACACAGCATGTACAAGCACATAGTGACATATTATCTATCTCTTTATACAGCAGCCAAAGGTGATGTTGCCTCTGAATACAGCTGACCTGGCTGGGGACAGATCCAGGAAACTGGATGACAAGAAACGACGTAGTGCAGTAAGAGAGGCAAGTCGTATCTTTACTGTTCTTCTCTTGCTCCTATTTCGAACAGCTCAGTGTAGCTGCAAAATGTGTTGTTAGGCAGAGACTCACTGCCGTTATAGATTTTCAGAATTGATGACCATTCTCTTTTTTAAGGTGTTGCAATGCTTCTCTACCTAGTGTTATGTAGCAGGATTGAATTTGTAAGTAAAATGCAGTGATTTAATAATAAGCTAGACACTGTCTTGTTTATTCTTTTATCTATCCATCCATCCATAATAATACTTAATATATATTTTTACATACATGTACATGCATACATACAGTGAGTGATACATACATACATTTATACACTTATCCATCCATTCATGTAAAGAAATAGTCATGATCTATTTGTTGACAGGTTTGCACCTTCATCATCTTTGCGTTGGTGGTGATGATGAATGTCTACAATGAAATCGACCCACTCGCCTTCTACATGAATGAATCAGTCAAAAACTCACTACTTTATGAGACTGAAGAAATAACTTTTGATGAGGTAAGATGCACAGAGTTGTCTTTCATTAAAAATATGCATGTACACTCACTAGTTATAGTGTAATGAACATTTGAAGGTTATTCAAAGGTAGTTTGATAGCTTTTAAGTTTAAAAAAACTACTTTAAGTAAGTCTTAATGCCATATACAACAAATGCATTACACACAGGTAGCAGACATAGAGTCCTTCTGGGTATGGCTACAGTCTGGTGTCCTCCCAACACTGTACTACAGCACATGGTACAACAACATGGCTGACCAGGAGTGGGCCATCATGGGTAACAAGAACTCTTGGCTCGTGGGGTCGCCAACATTACGGCAAGTCAGACTCGACTCTGGTAAGTCCAGCAGACGTCTCCTGAAATGACAAATACAGTTGATTACAATTCCTGCTGTTCAGTACAAATCTGGTGTGTCAAAGCCATGTAGTGATTTACTGTGTATGCAATATATACAAACAAACAAACAAACATGCAAAGAGATCTGATTTTCCTATTGTTTAAAAAAAGAAACAAGCAGCAACTGTATTGAACCCCTTGGACTTTTATCCCAAGAAAATCAATGGTCGCAAAGTAAGGTTAGATGACAAGAAAGGTTGTTGCAGAAATAATATCATCTAGCCATTATGATGGCTCAAATCCCTCACTCATATTAACAGCTGTGAGGTTGTACAGCATGTACATATGCAGATCAACCCAGCCTAACTATCAGCCTTTTCCTAGGGCTGTCATGCCAGGTCCCAACATTGATGCAGACGTACACAACACGTTGTACCTTGAGCTTCTTGCCATTCTACATGGCTACATCCAATCATAGCGCCGGATGGCAAAACGTCACCATGTCAAATGATACAGCTGTCCAAGAGCAACAAAAGCCCTGGCTCTACACAGAAGCCACAGATGGTGTGTACATAATTTATACATGTATCAGTGTCATTTCATCTTTCCATATGCATTAAGAAATTCTTTTCTTAAATTGTATCTTAATCATTTTTTTCAAAACCAAATAAAAACTTAAATCCCTCCTTTAAAAATTTTTTGGGAAAAAAAGGAAT
>NC_049982.1:14302396-14303341 GCF_000003815.2 Branchiostoma floridae
CACCTCAATATTGGTTACAGAAAATGTGGTTAAGTTAATTAGTTGTGATATTCATACTTAATATGTGTTCTGTTGTGCTTGATATTAAGTAACACTACCGTTAATGTTAGTTAATAAACTTAGATAATCCTGGATAGGTGTTTGTCTGAGGACATTGCTGCCACGGCTGCAAGTCTGTGAGGTCTCTCTGAAGTGTTATGTAAACAGCATCTACTGCACAGCAAGACGTTGATGAAGATACAGGACACAATGTCGCATGTGCAGTAAGGCTCACCGAGTTCCACACCTCCAATAATCAACTGGTCATACCATGAGCATTCTGTCTAACCTTCATCAATGTATTGCTGTACAGTTGTAAATGCTTTATGTTGCCTCACAGACTTGCATGACACTGTCTTGGTTGCATTATACTTAGTCTAGTAGTTAACATGCATTTGTAGCTAGCAACTGCTACAACTGTTTGCGGGTCCTAACATCGTCATTTGATGAAGATTTCTTAATTTCATTTTCAACCATTCCACACAGGTGGAAGTCATCCTGTACAACCCGAATGCCAACCTTTTCTCCGTGGTAACGTTTCTGGTGGAGTTTACCTACTACGGGAACGCCTACCCCTCAGTCGTGATCTCCACACTCCGCCTCTTCCAGACCTCCCAAATCCTCTTACTGGCCCTGAAGGGAGTCATGGTGCTGTTCCTCTTCATCTTCATGTACAAAGAAGGTGACTGAAATTGGTGTTTCCATAATTATGTGATTATGGCATGACAGTGAACTTAAAACCACCACGATCACTTCATTGTCTCCCTACTACAAAATTAAATCACCCCAAACTTTTAACAGTACTAAGATACCTCAGTGTACTAAGATGCCCATTTGCTACATATTGCAGTAACTGTTACAGTAGCAATTTTGTCTGATGGGAACACCCTACTGTGCTCTAAGGTT
>NC_049982.1:14304249-14346450 GCF_000003815.2 Branchiostoma floridae
AGCACTGGTATCTTTACGAATCCCCTAAAAGCGTTTCACATAAATGTACATGTATCATGAAATATGCTTGTCTCGACCAATTAGTAACATTTTTTTTTTTTTCAGGAAAGCTGCTCATGGTCCAACCAGTAGAGTACCTGTTGGAGGTGTGGAACTGGGTGGAGCTGCTCGTCATCCTGGCCGGTTTCTCCACGCTGGGCGTGTACTTCCAGACCCAGTCCGTGATCGACCAGGTGAGCAAGCCCGGCGGCCACACCCAGTTCTCTGTGTACCGCCGTGCGGCCGGCTGGGTGGAGGTGTACACCTACGTGACGGCCGGCCTGATCTGCTGTGTCACCCTGAAGCTGGTTCGGCTGCTCAGGTTCAACAAGGTAACCATGAATCATCACATTGTGCACCTTTCGTAAGGGATTTCTAACCGATGAAATATTTTTAAAGCAAAATTGTTGCTATAGACATGCATGCATTTTAAGCATGCTGAGAATGACGCTATGGTGTATTTGAGATTTCTGCTTTAAACAGGTGACACTGTAAATCCGAAAAAGCACTCTAAATCCGGAAAACTTGATTATAATGACAATCATAGTTTCAGAATTGTGATTTCAGAGAGTATTTTTCTAGCTAATATCAAACCTAATGTTTCTTGTTACACTAAGGTGGTGCAAGTCCTGTTCCTTACCATCAAAACATCCTTCAAGCCACTGGCTGCCTTCATGCTGATGGCTGGTATCGTCATGATGGCCTTTACCCAGGTAATGACCTCCGTGTACTTCCATAGTTATTGTAGCCTAAAGGCAGAGATTTGGATGTTCTTTATAACATTTCAATCCGTGCAATCAGTAATTTCTTGTGATTGTGATAACCTGCCATTGGAAATCTTTTTGTCATGGACATGTATGTATCTGTCCACTACATGTGTATTCTTTTGTAGTAACCTGTACTTAACCTGGTGGGTATACATGTACAATAAAGGTCTTCATTCATTCATTTATTTATCCAGTATTGATTAGATGCTATGATGAATTTTAAACTGTTTCAAATCATGTGTAAACAAGGACTGGCACCATGTATTATCATGTTTGTGTTGTGTGTTGTTCAGCTGGGCAGCCTGCTGTTTGGCTCTAACTTGGAGACGTACAGCAGCATCGGCAGCAGTCTGGCCTCCATCTGCCTCATGACCATCGGCAGTTTTGACACGGCAGAGCTGACGGAAGTGTCATGGATCTATGGACCCATTTTCTTCTTCCTTTTCCAGGTGATGAGTCTTTCATAAAGTTTGTAGTCATTTGTGGATGCAATGTCAGTGCTATAAAAACTAAGAACAAATGATTACAATTAATGAGAACTGAGACTGGGTCATTCCCCATGACAAAGATGTGCTGGTAGACATTGAAAATTTGGGAGGTATGTACTGTAACTTTACAAAACAGTCATTAATTGAAGAAAATTGTTGTAACTGTATGCATACGTGACTGATGAACCTCTTCAATGATAATGATTACAAAGATTTGATACAGGCCGTGTTGCTTTGGTCACAATGTTTGTGCATTAAGATATCCAAATGAAAACGTCATCCCTGGTGTTGCTTACATGTAAGACTTAAGTGATGTACTCAGATTGTATGCAAGCAATGTTGAAGTTCTACCGATGGTTGTGTTCACAAGCATTAGTTGTAGGTGATGAGGATTTAGTTTGATTACCTATTGGTGACAATATTCATTTGATGTATTGTAACATATTGTAACAAAAATTGTATTTGATGTATTGTAACATGTGTGTCAGTTCCAGACTCTGCAGAACTAACTTTCACTGCATTTGACTGTATTTTTTGCAGGTGATCATGCAGTTTTTCTTGATGACCATGTTTATGGCCATTCTGATGGACACCTATGCAGATGTGGATGGAAACACAGAGACACAGAAGTTGAGGATGATGGCGTACATGCGGGAAGAAATCATCACTAAAAAGAGGAAGATGCATCAGACTGTCAAGAAGGAAAGGAGACCCCAAGACATCAGCAGGTTGGAAATACGCCATGTAAACCTGCGAGTAGATCTCAGTGTATACAGAAAAACCTTTGACCATACCAGCAATACCCTTGAGTATGGGGAAAATAACTAAAAAGTGGGTATCTCATTGGTATGGACTGCAACTAGTTGGAATATTAGGGGGTTGGGGGTGGTCATGGAAACATGAATAAATTTATCAAATAATACAAACGTAAATCAACAAAACACATTGTATCAACTGATTTCCCAAATTCACTGTCCTAGTTTGCAAATCAATCAAAATTCAAGGCTGTTATATGCCATATCTATGAGTCCTAGAAGATGAAGGACCTTGTACAGCTTCTAGGATGCAGTTCCTGGTGGCCAGTCCTGATACAGCAGGTGACCTTCTCGCGCAGTCTCTGCTTACTCTTGTCACTATCTGTGAGTTAAGGATTGCCAGCATGGCCCAGTGACTCTCTCTTAGTGTGAGCAACACTTTCAATGTGTTTGACTTTGTTAGTATTTACTAGTCAATTGTACTTTTAAAAAATTGCTGTTGCTGTGCAAACAGTAGGTTAGAAAAACTACTAAGATCAGTTTCTAACAGTGTTACTTACTTGTACATAGGACATATGTGTTAAATAGAGCATTTCAAATGATTCCTCCATTTTGCAAGCAAATGAAGAAGGAACTTAACTGTGTACAGCTTTTATTTAAACCCAACCAAACTTTTTACCAATAGATTGGTGCTGATCAAGACCACATCCAACCTACCAATAATTGTGGTTGGGTAGAGTTGGAGGCAGGGTTGGGGGATATGAAGGATGTGTGACATAGGCTTTACTTTAAGAGGTGTAAGAATCATGAAGTTGTGAATAATAACAGAGGCAGTCAATTGCTCCTGAAGTCATTCTTTATTAGATACCAGAGCCTGTAAACAAACAGCATCATACTAGGTTGAAGCAGTGGCGACCATTTTCAAAGAGCCCCACATATTATTACCGTGTGCGTCTCTCTCGTGACTAAACGATCACTGAAGGCAATAAATAAAACTAAGTGGATAATGGATAGTATTAATATACATTCTTCACACTTTTTTCTTGGAATTGCTTGTGTTTCTGATGACACATCAAGTAGACATATTTCTGCATTCTGATGACGTTGTTGACATTTTCAGGCTTGCTACAAGGGTTGCTTTGAAGAGTAGGGAGGCTTGCCTAGCCTTGTACATGTATATACACTATGGCTCAGTCCACTCAGGCCTGAGCAGACTCTTTTGTAATTATCATAGCTGACTCTTTTGTAGCTAGGCTATTTTGGTGCTGGCCAAACTGAACTTTTTTTGAAAACAATAAAAGCTTCTTCACATTCAATTGTCTGTAGGATAGAGATTCTGCTAGAAATTTCATAACAATGGCAAACTGTGGAGAACCAACTATAGAGCAGGAAGATAAACAATGACCAGCATGCCTGAACACATGTAACAGGCAACTGCTTCATTTGATAGCCAAAGAGTCAGGTGAAACTTGATTAATAGAATTATGTAATTGTGTGATTCACTTTGTGAGAACTCAATATTTTTGTATGAAGTCCTCTCTAGCACATCTGCCAAATTGCAGCTGACATGTTGAGATAGAAGGTCCTAGCAAAATTAAGGACGTTATATAACGTCCTTGGTCCTAGCTAGGCACTGTTTTTTTTTACCCTTGTAAATGTGTGCCTTCAACTCAGGTCATCCGTGGACCACCTCACAATGTTAAAAAAAGGAGAAGAAAGATTCAGTTGTGACAAAGAGCAAAGAAAACTAGTAATCCAAAGCATTTCAATATCTGTAGAGCATTGCCCAGGCCTTCCTTTTTCTAAGCAGAAAACTCAATATAGCCTGATGTACGTCCACAAGTAACTAAATACAATGATAAAGGTAAACTGCCTGTGCATTGTGTTTAAAAAGTCTAGCTCTTCCCTGCAGAAAGGTTGATATAGGGATCAAAACAGCAATGCCTCCACCACTCTCTTGCAACAACTCCTAAGCTCAGTACCACCACAATGTAGACTTCAAACTCCTCACATGAAGGCCACACTTCTCCGGGAAGCTCCCACCATGAAGGGTTCTACACATTGATTTGCATTCCATGAAGACTTAAGTATATCCTTGAAGCAGCATCCAGCACTTAATTCACTGTCGGTGGTCAAGTTGTGCCAAGGGCACATAAATGCAAGAAGATTTAGCTGACAGACATTAAGTTACAAGTGAAACCGATTATAAAATACCATGGGCTAGGATATGATTAAAAACTTTTGATATTTGTTGGAATATACAAGTAGAGTACACAGTCATACAACCAGTTTATAAATGACTGATATTTCACAAAGATTAAGGTGGACTGTTCCTTGAGTACCAAATGAATCATTGCAACCAAAGTTTATTTAGTTTTACAGCCTTGCCACAGGCCATAGTCCAATTTGTAACCTTTCTGAACACAGCTTCAAGGAGATACATCAGGAATTTGTCCAGTTTTGCATTGATCTGCATCATTTCTGAAGGCTAGTTTGTGAAAGATAGATATATCATTTCCGAAGTAAAATATATAAGTTAATTTCTGCCTATTCTCTCTGGAAAAACATTTGGGAAGGTATCACTATGTACAAGAATGAATTGTCCAGTCTGAAAATATTCCATCTCAATACAATTCCTTGGTAGTCACAGCAGGGGTTTTCTTGTACCTGATACCAGAGATACTTCTGCCCCGGGGAAGTGTTTTAGAAGTCTTCTCTCTCCCCTTTCTGCTACTGTCTGTACACCTCTATATATATTTACACATCTCCTGTACAAATATCTTCACAACTAAGTTGTATCACACTTGCTGATACTAAATATCCATAACTGTTAAATAATTTTGATGCTACAGTTAGAGCTTTTTCTCTACCCGTATAGAAATATTGTAGTGGGCCAGCCGTCTAGTGTAATAACATACATATGGTAGACACATTTTCAACTTTGTACAAATCAAGTTACTTCCTCAATAGCAGCACCGTACATGTATCATCGCAACCTCCTTTCTGTGCCCTTCCCTTTCTCACTTTGACTACAATAGAAGTGATAAGATAAATATGTATTTATGTGCACATTCCTTATTAGAGAAGACGAGAAGAAAACACAGTTCATCTCCCAGGCAACCAGGACAATACAAGTTGTTAACTCAAGGTTACCAACCCAAGGTCACCATAAACTTAACTTTGTACAAATCAGTATCATAAAATAAACCAAACATAAACCATAACTTTAACATCACACATCTTAGTCGAGTGTATATTATACATTTATATATGTACTATACAGATATCAATTTTTCAGGTATTTTTTTTTACATACTAAGATTATCATGTCCACAATTCTCTCAATGTATAGAAGTGCAGAAAGAGGTACAGGTAAGTGTGGCAATGACTATCTTACATTATGTGGGGCTCTCCATAGAATAAGCAGGCAGCTGACCTATTTAACTGTACAATTGCATGCTTGGATACTCAACCTAACTGTAGTAGTACTGTAACACCACAGGGCGCTGCACCCTCACTTAGTAGTGTAGATATACTTTTGCTACTCAAGCACACAGTTTTTACACTATTTTTAGTTCCTGTCACTACTCATTCCTGTAGTTTCTGATGTCAATATTTACAGTAAAGTTCTGCCAGGACTTGTGTAGTGATGAGTCCTGCTGAGATCCTGTGACCAAACTTGTCATTTTCCACCAACCACAAGGCCAAAGTCTATTGCTCTGTTGGGCAGCCATTTGTGCGTGATTACAGACAGGAATCGCCCAGGTTTACGAGCAGGTTGCGCCGGTTGCCTACCTGTGCAGAATCAAGTACACGGTTCACAAATTCTCCTGTGTGACCAGCAACCATTGGATCTGTGGGAAAATAAACCTCTTTACTTCAGGGAACAAAATCTGACTTATCTCAAATGCCAGTAATTCCAATTCTCCAATATCTAATAAATAACTGTTTCAGTAAAAAATGAACAGATTTCATTTCATTTATATCTTGTAAAGCTGACTTATACAAGACCACTGTAAGTATGACAAGTAAGACGCCTACTTTTCCCCATGACTGCCTTGAGGATCTTGTCCACCCTGAAGCCCAGCTCTCCGTCCTGTAGCTCCTTGCTGCCTACAGTCTGAGCAATCTCCCTTTTAATTGCTTTCAAGGCTGTGCACAGCTTTCCTGTGTGGATACCAGCAAAGGGATATGAACTTCATTGCCACATAAACCATACTGTCTGCTGATCACAAGTGAATAAACAGTTATGATGACCATGTTAAAACTGATTTCTACTGATGATGGGGCTATTTTAGGATCCCAAAGTTAACTGCAGGCTATATAAAACTGGTAGTAGCTTTATGAGCCGCTGAGAGAGCTTGGCCATTATTACCTCCATTGGAGCAGGCCTTAGCAAGGAGCTTATGTCATGGTCAGTTTCTAGACATTTTTAAGGAATCTTGGTAAATAAAAGACTAGAAAAAACATTAAGACCCAGTACAGTGTAGTGAATCATTTGATAGCAAAAAGAAGCTCATTAAAGTCCTCATTAACATTGCCAAAATCTGCTTTTGCCAAATAAAGCATTTTGATTGGGCAATCTTTGCAGTCCCTGCAGAAAATAAATTGCAGCAAAATGGAATATTTATAAATGTATTTAAAAGAGGACCAAAATTTTTCCAACTCACCATATTCGCTCTCCAAGCCTTGCAATTTGATCTTGTTAGCTTCATGCTGAGCCTTCTTCTTCAGTCTGCAGGCCCTACAAGGTCAAAATTACAAGATTTGTCACTAAGAACTAAACAAAACAGCATATTCTTGCACCTGGCAACCACCAATGACTATTCATTTTAAGTGGCATTCTGGACGCCTTGTAAATCACTAATGGACTTAAGTTAATATTTGATGATCAAGATCTTTTTCAGACCACTTCTTTTGTACAAAACATTCATAAATCAGTAGCAGGTATAGTGTCACATTGCAAGGACATCTAAACTCAGGTCTTTCAGAAATTTGCTAACCTGGAAGCCAACTTGTTCTTCTCCTTGCGACTTTTGGGGCGCACACTGAGGGGCAGCTCGCTCACTGGAGTCAGCTCGTTAATGGTCTTGTTGAGCTTGCGCAGTTCTTCTCCTATCAGGATCAGCTTTCTGGGGTTTGGTGTCAGGTCCTCTGTGTCACCACGGCGAATCTTCTTGGATGCCCCCTTACTCAGTGCTGGGTTGAACACCTCAGACTTTTCCTTGAAAAGTAAGAAAAAAATGATGATGCTAGACAAACACATGTATTTTTTATGTTCCTTTTCTGTCGCAATGTCCACTGTGCACAAAAGATGGTTTTCATCTCAGTCACTTTGTCACAGTGTCAATCACAAAACAAGGCAAAAACTGAGAGGTTACCTGTAAGTGGAGATTGGCAGGAGTATCAGGGTCGATGACCTTGCTCTCATCCTTGATTTTCTCCTTGATGGTGCGAGGCACTGGCTGGTGGTGCTCGCCGTACTCCCAAAAGAACCGCTGGCGCTTCCTGCTTGTTCCACCAGGGGAGCAGCCGTCCAGGGTAGGAGTACCTGCAGAATGTACAGTTGGCTTGAAATACAGGCTAGGAAGTACTAGGAACTTTGTTGGGAGAATTTTTCTATCAAAGAGACAGGCTCTTAAATCATAAAGTAGACATGAGCATAAGAAAGCAGTCCTCACCTGGCTCAGACATAGAGTCCCCTGAGTTGTCATCACCATCCTCATCCTCCTCACTGCCTTGGTCACTGTCAAACCCCTCATCGTGGTCTGAGTCCATGTCCTCCTCCTTTGGTTCATACACATCTCCGGCAGTGCCGCTCTCCCCGGCAAACATGGAGTAGTTGTGCTCTTCCGTCTTCACACTCTGCAGTTCAGGCTTGCTCTGGGGGGTCGTTTCTGGACCCTCAAGGAAGTTCTTGACCTCCTCCCATTTTCGTTCCACCTCCACGGTGCTGCTCGTGGTGGCAATGGCCGCGGCAGGCATGACCTTATTTGGGTCAACAACAGCCTGGATTCTTGGGGCCACACAGGTGAGGCTTCGCTTGATCAGCAGCTGCTGGAGCTGTGAGCAATTTGTTTGGTCTGGCATGCAGGGCTGCATGTCAGCATCAGATGGCAGGGTTTGTGGTCTGGAAATGGTGTGAGAGGTGGGAGCTGGGGAGACCCCTGGCGCACTGGCATGGAACTGCACCTGAAAGGTGCCTGCAAAGTCCTGATCCGTGTTGTTCGCCACTCTGGTGGTTGACTGCTTTGCAGCCGGTGTGGTCTGCAAGGATGATGGGCGACTGGGACCAGTGGTCATCGGAGATGGCTTTTTTTCACGCTTCACACTTGTTTGTCCCAAGAATTCTTGGAGATCAGGGTGAATCAAGGACTCGAAGATGGACTGGGAGTCCTCTGAGTTCAGCTCTGCAAGTGTGGGCGTGTGGGAGATGTCGATCTTATCCTGGTACGGGCTGGATGTGTCGTCGATTCCGAAGAAGTCTGACTCGTGGCTACCCCAGAGGCCATCTGATTTCTCACACTTGAAGGAGGAGAGCAGATCACTGTCCAAGGTGGTGCTGGTGGCAGATGTCAGGTCATCACTTCCCCAGTTCTTCCCGTTACTGTAGTCCAGCTTGTCCTTCAGACTCATCACCCAACATGGTTGCTCCTCGGTGTCGTACATGGCGCATGGCGGGCTGCTGGCGTACAGCTCTGGGTGGAGCGTTTGGTCCACGGGACTGAACGACATGCCGCACTCACTGAATGGGTCGGCGTAGGAAGCCTCCATACTGCTGATGCTCGGCTGCAATGACACATCCCAACTGAGTTAGCATCTGACGCTGCCACACAGATTCTACATGAGTGATATATACTCTGATAATGTCATGTTTTTTATTTAAAAAAAAACTTATTATAATAAGACAAAAAGATAATTATGGTGTGCAGCAATTTCTGCACCCTGGGGACGTCCTCCACTCATGAAAATATGAGGATATGTTACAGCTTTTCTGCAACTATAAGCATGATACTGCTGATTTCTTTTATTTAATTTTAACATTTGCATCTGAGATATTGTCTCTTTTGGGCCTTATCCTTGGGCCTTATTAGATCCCTGTCAAGTTACAAGCTGTCAAGTTGTGAACTGAAAATTACTTGCCCTCCTCTTTCCCACCTATCAATTCAAGAAGCCATAAACTAGTCCACATGTAAGTGTGAATCAGCAGTTAGAGTGTAGGTACAAAGAGCAGTCAGACCAATAAATACAAAAAACAGAGGGCAGTTCAGGTCATTTGAACAATAATGAAAATGATATATTTATTTTTTATTTATTTATTTGTTTGATTCAGGCCCATGGCCCATAAAAACAGTCACAGAACAGAGGTTAAAAAGACTACGCTTACAACTAATTAACTATTATTTACATAGTGTCGCCAGAATGTGCTAAAGCGAAAGCCGTCCGAGTGGACAAGCACTCGGATGATGTCATTGTCAGACGACAGCAAGCGCATATAAATGGTTGATTGTTTGTGTTGGTGATGGAAAGCTGGCCATGGACTTCATGAACAAACATCTTAGACCAATCTAAAGCTGGAACTTTTGGCCAATGGGTGAAAAAAACAGAGCATGACCTTTATGCAAACAACATGCTTTTCTCTCACAAGAAAATTTTTCCTGCTGACTTGAACCAATTTTGTGGAAGGATGCACATTTGACAGTGAGTGAGTTAGACTTGGCTGAGCTATAAGGTACTTACATACTGCAATTGTTTAAAACGTGTGAAAAATGGTGAGAGCTCTTGGAGAGGAGGCCCCATCCACTTGACAATGTATATTTTATTCACTTCCTCTACTTGGAATTCTCAGCAGGAAACACTCAAGTACACTTCTGAGAAAAGCCTGAAAGACTTTCTCACTGGAGCCAGCCAGATTTAATTTGATCCAGCTGTATTACCAGTGAAAACTGGCTGAAGTGTTCAAAACTACTATTTCAAAGTATGTTGTAAAATCCTAGAATTGAAAGTACTTAAAACAGTACAGCTGAGCACCTTTGATTGCCAAGTTTGATAACGATACACATCTCGTATTGAATCTATACCTTGCAGTGCACAAAATGTTCATCTTGTTCTTTGGTAAAAGTTATCCAAAGACAAACATTTGGATACAGACTACAAGAACAACGCTGGCAGGGGTCTATCCCCTCAGGCCTATCTGTACAACCTTACTTTTAAAAAGAGCAACAAGAAAAAAATTACCTTTTACCTGTAAAACTTATATAGCACAATGATCCACCCTCTCCTGTACTCCTGTGGAATAGCAAAGTTCCACTAAAGCAATAACCACAACAATATTCTCATTTCTGTGTTGTTTATCTGAACAGTTGTGACAAATGCTGGTAATGCCACTTCCTTCTTGGAAGCCATGGCAGGCATCTCTGTCCCAGTTGGCTCTTGTTTTGCCTTTCAGCTGATAAAAACAGGCTAAAGTTGAAAACATGTTTGTTGTTGATGACTAAGCCAACCTGGGGCACTGAGCACATGATCCTTTTCTGGAGAACCTGTATGGGGGTTTCAGTGATGCTTCTTATTGCATTACATACAATGTAAGGAGTCCACAGATACCCCATACATGTTTGTTTTGCGCACTGCCAGTGGCACATATTTCTGTGCTTTACAAGGCTAGCATGTTTGTTGTCACAGGAGAGGCTGCCCTGGACTGGGCCTCCTGACCTTCTCTAGTAATGACTGAGTGGTTGGAGATGCATCAGGCAATCTTGCCTCTTTGTGGCAACAGTAAGGAACTTGCACATTTCTGGCCTCTACATAATATGCTTTAAATTGATTGTTGGACTAATGGACAAAATTCTCTCCATTGAACATTTCCCTCATGCAAACCTGGGACGTTGGAAAAATCATTGTAGCTGCTAATAATAGTAATATGACTGAGTGCTGTGAAACATTTCCATAGCAACAAGGGCCAAATGCAAATACTGTATCTATTTAAAGGCCACGCGTTCCTAAAATATGACTGTCCTTGGCAATCAATTATTTTTAGAGTATCATGATATTTCCAAGGACTTGTTTAGTTACATAATCAAGAGTTTTTCCTGCACCAGATGGTGTATAGGGATTGGATTGGATGGGCCGATTACTCACTCTTTGCAGCCAGGGGCTGAATTGCGAGGAGCTTACAATGGGCGGGGCTTAATCGCAAGGGTCTGGAGCGAGCTGTCATTCGGCACCAATCAGGTGACCTCAATACGACAGTAATTGCCCCAGGTGCGGCCAAGGTACTGTGGTTTTGAACCACTCACACTGCACCATCGCACGTGTGGCGGGTTCTTTAACGTGCCTGGGGTATGACTCTCCCCAGACACGGGACCTCCATTTAATGTCCTATCCGAGGGACGGCCCTAGCCGATACTAGGTACTCATTTTCACCTGAGTAAAGTGAGGAAAGTCGTGTAAAGTGCCGTTCCCAGGCGCACAAGATCGGTGACACGCAGCTGGATTCGAACCCGCAACCTCTCGGTCATGGGCCGAACACAATACCACTGTGCCACGTGGTCCCACTTTCCAGGGCACTTCCCATCTCTATTTCAATAGCCCTAGGGCCACACAACATTGTGCAATCAGTATTGTAGGGGGGTAGTCCACTGATAGTGATGTGTGTTCAACATACTCTGTCTCAAATGCTAAGTGCTAAGCAGAGAAAGAGGTATGTACCATTTTTGACGTTTAAATATATAACTTAGCAGGGGATCAAGCGCCCTACCCACTAGGCCATTGCACCAGTTCCAAGGACTTGAGAAACCCATTAATGTCTTCCTTACAGCATAATTTGACAGGACTTCCCGAATACACAGTTATCTATGTCAAATACACTTAAGCTTTCCACCAAGAAATTGTAACTTACATTTTGTTTTGATGCTATGGACAAGGCTTAATGTATCATGGTAATTTTAAGCTGATTAAAATTGGTTTGTATTTGGATATGTAAGGATAACTGGTATATCAAGTTTGGAGTTGTTTGTTTTGTTTATTAACCTGTGTAAACCGTGGTCATTGCACAATTTTATCACAAAATCAGGCACTTCTCACCTGTGGCATGCTTGCATTTGGAGGAGGCTGGTCAGGGCCTGTCTGGTTTGTTGCCGTAGCACTGTCCTGACCAATCACATGGCAGCCTGCCTGCACTGCTGGAGCCAGCCTGTACAAGGCGCTGGGCTGGCTGCTCCCAGAACTCGCCGGCTCTTGTTGTAGCCCAGGAGTTGTCCCAGGGGCTGCTGACAGCAGGAAGCGCAGGAAGAATTCTTGACTTGTGTCTTCCACGTTTTCCTCAGAGAAGGGAGCCACTTTCACACTTCTCAAGACTTAGCACAGGAAGTCAGTCTGTAAAAGAGAAGTGGTACCCAACTCAATTTTACCGCTTACTGCTTACCGGTCCCTTGACGGGGTGGGGGGGGGGGTGGTCGTGGGAGCACTTAGCAGCTGAGCACACCTTCCTCTATCTCACCCTGTTGTGGGCCAGAGCTTGGGTTTTGGCAAGGGTCATTCCTGTCCACTCAACTCAATTTGTCATATGATAAAGGTGGCAAACAAAAGGAAATGAGAGTACTGGTAGTCCTTTAGGCAATAAATTTGAAATGCTGTCGAGCTGAAGTCAGCACAATGCCTGGCAAGGTTACCATGATCCCCAGCCAAAATAGCAACTTGTATGAACTTTTTATTGATTATGGTGTTACGTAACTGGGAGATTGTGAAAAGAAGACATGTACACATGTAACTTTATAATGTACAGGTCAGTGTGTAAAATGTGTCCTTCCCAAGACATTTGGACAGTATACATATTTTCTTGGGCTTTTCTTGGGTTTATTCGAATCAGCAGAGCATGGCAGCAAAGTAAGCAGTGCCACACAAATAATCACAGACAGCCATGCATATTGCTCTGTAGCAGACAGATGATCTGTAGCAGTGGAACTGGAAAACTTGGCCCCCAAAAATGAAAAAAAAGACACCTTGTCTGCTAAGGAATAAGATTTTCTTAAAAAATATTAACAAAAGCTCCGCATTATGGCAATGAGTTGTTGGGTTAGTGTTTTAATTTTTTAAAGAAACTTCTGTCAAATTTCCAGATGCTAAGCATATACATGAAGTTGGAACAGTCATTTTATACACTATATATCCAGCCTTTGGGACAATATAAACTATCAAAATAACAACAAGAAGACATCAATTAGATACATATGCCCAAACACCAGTAGAGACAAAGTACAGTATCATGTAAATCCATTGGGATTTAGCTTGGTCCTCAGGGAGACTACAAACAAGTGTGACCACACCCACCTCTTCAGAAGCAGTCAATCTAAGGCCCACTTTACATTACGCTTTTCGCGTTAGCGGTAAATTTCCCGTTATCGGGACGCCGCTATCGGCACCTCTTTAGACACACCGCCCGGAAATCTGACAGGACACCCGCGGCGCGCGGTGGAATGTAAAATCTTGGTGAAAGTCTACCCGTAAAGATAGCAGTTTTTTTTAGCTGCACGTTGTTATATTGAACAAACGTTAATTTTTTGTTTGCATACCGCTACCAAGTGATTGAAAATTCAAATACGTGACTTGCATGAGAAATACAAGTCCCTGACTACGTTGTTGTTTCGCTGACACTTCCGGTAACTTCGACCACAAAATTTTCGATAAAAAAGCACTTAAAAACCCTTTCAAAGCGAACTGTTTGATAGAAGATCCCTTTCTTTCAGTGATGACCTGCTAAATTATGGCTACGTACTGAAATAACCGTGAATATACGCACAATTCCTGCAGGTATAATAACTACCTCGTACGTAAAAACTCAAGCTGCCAGCAGTTCATGTGGCGGGAATTTCCCCACCAATGTCATAGCAACGGCCACCACTGTCATAGCAACGGCCAATCGGAGACGCGTAATGGGATTACTTCATACAAAATTTGCAGAGATAGCGGCTTCTGGTTTCGGTACAACGTAACGATGTATTGCAGGAGAAAATATTCGGAATCGAACTTGTATATTTTTTTAAAGGTCTTCCACGAAAATTGTGCAAAAGTAGGTCGTCCAAAAATGTGAGAATGAGACTATTTTTCGCTGATATCCCGCCTGCTTTGAAGGTTGACTGCAGACCCGATTGACGTAAGAGCCTGCGTAGGTGGCCATTACGGAAAAGGCAGGCCGTGAAAACTATTTTTTCTGCGTAGTTCGGGTTGATTTTTGGGTTGACATTCATTCTACTAGTATATAAAAAAGTAACTATCGGGAGACTGTTTTCTTATCACTGTATTCTTACCCAGCGTTATGAACATGATCGCTGCTGGCAATTTTCCTCCAATGTTTTGCAAATCTGAGTTTCTGTACCCACCATTTTTTCGCGCCATATGCTAATAAGCGCGCGCTTTATGCTAAACGTCTAAACCCTGACTCCCGCTAACGCGAGCCCGACGTGTTCGCTTTATACGCAGTTTGGCGTTGACGGGGACTCCCGCTGAGCCTACTGCCGTACGCTTCGGAGTGGACGGGAGAAAATTTGACGATAGCGGGACTACGTTAACGGGAACTCTCTTTACACGGGGCTCCCGCTAACGCAGTCCCGCTAACGCCAGTCCCGCTAACGCGAAAAGCGTAATGTAAAGTGGGCCTAAACAGCTCAGTATAAACAGTGGATTACCTGGGGAGATGCCTGACCACAGCCTGACCACAGGGATCTTCATAACAGGCAAACTGAGGATTTATTGGTTTTGAGAGAAACCATCTACTTTAATACTCTCTTGGATATGAGCTCACAAAATCTTCAGCAAAATAAACGAATAGAAATAAGAAAGTTAAAACAATCATCCTTCTATCACACACTGAGCTCAGAAGTGCTCCAACTTGAGTCCAAGGGAATTACTGACATGGTCTGTTAATTACGCCAGTTGAAACCTGCATAGAATCTTAATCTTCTACACAACCAAATACATTGCTTCCCTACGTAGACACATATTAGCTCATCATTTGATACATAGAACAACACAGGAGTAACATGGTAATACTCCTGCCCATTAAGCTCATCTCTACATACCAACTTCAGGCAGCAACCATCCTGTGGAATCATGGCATATGTTTTTCTGGCCCTGTTTTCCTGAGCGCACAGAATTTTACATCTCTTTCTTAATGGGGATGTAAGCGGCCTCACTCTTTGCCTCGTGATGTTTTGAAACCACTTACACAACCTTCCAGAGATCCTTCAATGCTGAGATGGCCTGTAACTGTCATAGATAGAGATTTCCATCCAATCACAGGGCAAGGAGGAATTTTCCGATCTCTGTGAATAATAGCAGCAGGTGCACTCCTAGAGAATGTTTTTCTTTCCATCGCAAATTGGCCAAATGAAGTAACTGTAAAGTGACAAAAAAAACCTATCACTGAAAGCTTAGACCATACACATCAAAAGTCGTTTTTCAAAGACAAAATCAGATTGCAGCAAATGTACAGGAAACATTTTGTCTTGGCAGCCAAATGAAATATCATACTTATTACTTAGCTAAGTTGGCCTTATTGGAACCTGTACAAGAGAACAAAAGCTCTCCTCAGTATCCAGTACTGTAATGCAGAATGACTCATGATCATATGTTACAATCTAATTTCTCATTATCTAAACATATCAGTTTGACATGAAACTGCTCATAATACTGTGAATCACCATGCAAAAATTGGTCCAAACTCAATTTTCTTGTTCTGAATCATTTACCCCACAGGATCATGTACATGATGAAAATACAGCTGTCTTCCCAGACCTGTCATGTAATGGATGCAACACTCACTTCTAACTAGGACAGTCTCCAGGACGGAAGCTGTCTAAAATATGGTACATTCTCCACCTGAAATCAATTAAAATGACAGATAAACTAACAACTTGGGTTCTCAAATGATGAGTGGGACGGAAAAAAAATGATCATGCAAATAAGGTCATCATTTCCATAATTTATGTTAGGTCACCAGCTTCTCTACCCTAATAACACAAGTTGTTAAAAGTATAAAAGTTATCTGATAAAAAAAGGGCACTGTAGGGCCACACCAATTTAATTTCTTGGTTCACGGATTCGCTCGCTCCTATTTGTTGGGAAAAAAAAATAAAAATAAAAATTACTACTCAGCAAATTTTCACCATTAATGAAACCATTCACCAACTTTCTGGTGTAGCAAACATAAAAACTGACACTACTTTTGTAATTCTCAACGAACAGGTGCTGTTACTGTACAGTAATAGTGTTTTTGTACTTTTTTCAAGCTGAAAACTTTTTTCTTTATGTTTGGGATTAGCCCTTACCTTTACCCGAACCATTTTACAATTTTTATTTTTATTTCGCCCTCTCACTCCTTATTTTTTATGAAAAAATCCGTGAGCCAAGAAATTAAATTGGCGTGGCCTAGCATTTCCTCATAAATTGTGCAAATTATGCCATGACTTGCATAATTTGTGTAACATTCAACTTTACTTAACTTCCTGATGCTGCAAGTATGAACTGCTCATCATTTACCAAAATTGAACTACAAAGTATTTTACTCCTTAATTATACAAATAGTAAACCAATTCTCTGAGCTCCAGATACAAAATTAAATCCCCCTGAACTTAAATGCAGTTATAAGCCAGCATGAATAATGCTTTTGCCCTGCTATGTGCGATGATGACAAGGTTGGTGACCTCATGTCCTTCAGGTGTAGCCCTGACCTAGATGTAACTCAGTAACTAGGCTGTGAATGACACTTGGTCCCCAGCTGCAACATGTTGGTGATCTCACAGTCATACAGACAAGATACAGAAGATACCTGCAGATTATCAGATGCTTCTCTGGTGTCAAAAATCACTCAAAATGTTCTACTTCTTTCCATGAAGTCATGCACGTTTCTTCTTTCCACTAGAATAACCAATTAAGTCTCAAATGGCACCATACCCTAGCTAATGGTAGTCATGTAATGTCCGTCTTTCAATGAGCTTTTTTCATCCCTGAGAACATGCATGTTACATAAAATTGTATCTTTTGTGACACACCTTGGCTTCAGGAGAAGCAAAAGGATAGTCTTACTAATTACTGAAGTGACCTTAGAGTTAAATTGCTGAGAAATGGAAACAAACAAATCCCTGGGAAGCCAAACAAGCTGACATTGAGACCACAACATTGGGCATTCCCTGCTTGAACTGCAGCACCATTCTAAAATGCATCTTGATGAAGCAGATACAAATTACAAACCTATCAAGAAATATGAAGTCTTTGAATGTTTTGATGGAAAGTATTAAATGAGGATAATGTATAAGCTCAACTTATATTGGCACAACATTTTATTAGCTTTTGAATGAATGACTGCTAAAAGTAAAACTTCCATCACTGCATCATGCCACACCAATTTAATTTGTTGCTTCTCGACTCATCTCCAGACCCATTTTTTTCCGATTTGTAACCTGTAACAAACCTATTGTGTAGTGAAAGTATACTAGAGTTTGACATGGCACATAACAAAAATTACCATAATTATGGTAATAGTAGTAATTGAAAATAAGTAAATGCAACACACATATTTTCAGTATAAAAACAATTCCCTTTATTCAGAACAGTACATATAGTGGTATCAAATCGAAGGAGGAGATTCATTGGTTAAATCATGCCGTGAAAAGCTGAAAACTTGACTAACCTTGTTTTTTGTGTTATATAAGCCTCATCATATGTTACCCCAGACTTCTTGCAAATTTTTTTCTCTTTTTTTCTCTCGACCGACTGCCCCAATATTTTTCTGAAAAAATCCGAGAAGCAACAAATCAAATTGGTGTGGCCTCAGTATACATATAATGAATTAATACCACATACAAAGTTTGTGGGGCTGCGTTGTAAACATGTCAGAGTGAGATTGCTCAAATTCAAAACTATAAAATATCATTATGAATAAGACATAACTACATATCAGACAAGTGTTAAGTCATTCAGAATGTTTTATCTTCAATTTACTACTTGCTGCAGGGATACACCGCTTACACTGTTACATACAACTTCCTTGCACCTGGGCCACTTCTGTTCCCCTCAGCAGTGTGATAGGCTCCAGAAAGCAGGACTCAACAACTTCCAGAACAATGACTGTGCCATCAGGTGACTGGCACTGAGAGTGTTTCTAAGTTACCAGCAGGTCACTGACCTGTTACTTAAACCTTGAGTTGTCCCAGGTCATTCACCCTGAGTTCAAACCCAGCATTTCCTGCTTAGTCATACTCTTCTAAGAAATCTTGGTGGAAGAGGGATGTGGCCGGGTTACAACAGAAGAATTTGTGAGCTGATAACTTCATAATACTAAGGGCGCATATGTTCATACATTGTTCAACAAACAGGAAAGGACACAGCCATCCATCAATTTTCATGAAGATTTGCAGATCTGTGCGACTTAATAGGCTGTATTTCAACTCTGCCTCATGCCTCAATTTTGTTTCCTACCACCAATTATCCAAGTTAAGGAAACAGTGTCATTCAGATTATGAATGAAAGTTATACCTTAGAATTCAACCCTTATACTAGCAAAGTACTAGATGAATGTTGCACAAGGACTTCTTTATCTGATTACATTATTATCATGTTTCTTAAGTACAGAGAAGTAACAGACGAATGTAGTCCTTGAGAGTCCCTGTTGACTTCTCAGAAAATACTTAAGGACTTAAGGAATCACTTGATTTTCATTTTTACATGATACATTATTTACATTAATTGTATAGTCAACAAGTAATTTTTATGATTAGGAAAATAACTAACCTACCTATAACTAAACAATTCCATCCTTTGAACTTAGACTTGGCTACCCTGGTACCTCTAGTGTTTCAAATTTCTCAACAGTCATCTCAACATAGTTCATGCATTTAAATAATTAGAAAATTAAAAACAAATGAATTTCATCATTGGCACTCTTCTTTTGGAATGGAATGAATAAATTGATACATAACTGCAATATGACAAAGCTTTAGATGGAAACAGTGACAGAACAATTTCTTCTTAGCCAAAAATATGGATGAAATCATTGAAATCATAATTCATCAAATTTCATTTCCTTAAAAGTTAAATGCACAACTGCTTTTCCTCTTTTACTAATGCCCAAATGCAAAGACACTCAGATGACAATATTTATGGCACAAATTTTTAGTCTGAGGTCACATTATAAATAAGTGACCTGACCATGGCTCTTACACAAATGTAAACCCAAAATTGGTCTCATCTGAAGAAAAAGTTAAATGTGTTTGTTCAATATACAGGAGCACTAACTTGAGATGGCCTTGGCAGATCTAGCATTTACGAATACTTTCCTTCCAGAAATAATTACATCCAGCTGGACAAGGATAACTAGTGTAATTTGCCCTTCAAAACAAGAATGACCTTTAAGCTATGGAGGTTGCTACCAGGCAGCAATGTCATGATATCTTTCTTAAAGATAAAACTTGGCAGGCGCTTTACAGTATGTTCTGCTGACAAGTAAACTATATACTGCAACACTTTAGGAACATCATATCGTACTGCATGCTTAGCTTATTACTACTGTCACCGCTCATTCAAGTTCTGACCAGTCAATTTTACTGGCCGAGCCAATACGTTCCTTAACCTTTACATTTTACCATGCTATCTGACCTTCATAATCAGCCAAACATCTTTGCATTTTTCATATTCACAGTTGACTACAATATGCCTTAAGAAACTCTGAAAGCACTGCCCATGGACTATGATGTTGCTCTCAAAGGCATAATTGAGGAAGCAGATTTACCAGGTTGTGGCTTTATCAGAAGTCAAGTTCCCTTGGAATGTGAACAAGCTGTCCCTCTTATTCTGACCATGTCAACATTCTGACTCCAAGACCCAAAACAAGTTGAAGGTAGCAGGGTGATGAGGGTGAGATGTACATTTTACTCCATGAGACCTTCACATCGAAAGCTCTCTTCAGAAGAACTTCCTGAATTAAAATAATTAATGCCCACTTATAATTATGTAAGTTAAAGTTAAAACATTTTATGGACATCGTGACAATCAACATGAAGCATATAGATTTACTTTGCGCCCATAAAAATTTACAAATTTTCACAAGGAAACGACAAAAACAGAAATAAGCATGTTGGAAAAAAATCTAAACAACAACTGGACCTCACAACAAATGTTAAGAGACTTATCTAAAAGATAAATCTTGTCATCTTCAAAAAACAAAGAATATTTTATACAATTATGTTAATATTGTTATGCTTGGTCTGGTCATTTCCAGTCTTGCTCCACAAAATGTTAAACTTGAACAGAATTCATGTTTTTTCTTAAAAGTACCTTTATGGCCTAGTATCACTGTAAAAGCCAAAATAATTATCACAATTTCTCTGTAGTATTTACTTCCCTACAATATTTGTGACCTCAACTATCATTTTCAACCTCCTCTGCAGTGCAGCAAGGCTGCAGTGGACCAACACCCAAACTGGATATTCACAACACTGTCAGCACTCCCTAGTAACGTTGATTCAAAGAGCACTACTTCCAACAGGAAGAACGCCACAAGATAGAACAGCTAATTATTTACATAATATCATTCCGATGACGTCAGTTTCTCATGGTAATATGGTAATTTTATGCTAATGAACCAAAACAAACCAAAAATAGATCGATGATTCGTTGTCACGGGACTTTCCCAGAGAAAAGCACCGCCCTAAACCGGTACAGAAACCAAAACAAACCTCCCTATGCGAGAGCTCTCTGGAACTTTCCAGATTTTTTCACACCAACTCGATGAAATGTTACAAACAAAGTATGAATTAACCAATGTCACATTCTTTTGCACAGCGACAGCGCTAAAAACCATATCCGAGGCGGCTACATCGACTTGGCAACACCGCCAACTTGTCGGGCAACCTGCATGCTGCACCCGTGGCACCCAGAAATTATCTACCGCAAAAAATCCCTTGTTGTATTAGTAAAATCACCTTCATTTTCTCCTCAGACTTTAGAGATGTCATATGAAGTTATAAGATGCTTGGAAAGAGCCCGCCACAGGGTTTAGCCTGTAAAAACAATCGGCCCCAGATCATGGTTGCATCATGCGCTAGCCTACTTGCACGTTAGTCGGCAGTACAAAACATTCCTTAGTCGAGGCCCCAAAACTAATATTTTTCATCGGCTATGCTCTAAATGTCGGCCAGATTTTAAAAAGCATGCCCAGTCATATATGCAAGATTGCATCATGCCGTGCCTCGGGGTTTTCACGGCCTGGCACCTCCAAACGACCTTTGTACCAGTTGTGGCCATATTGTTTTGATCGGGCATGAGGATTGCGCAATCACAGGCAACAGCCTTGTTGTCAGTATGCAAGTCTGTACATTTCCATGGCTTAGAACATGCATGGACGTCACCAAATAATTCAGAGGATGCTTTGTGAGATGAAGAAATGTCTAAAATGTCACATGTGCACAGATTACTTTGGAAACGACGGAGACACTGGCAACTTGAATCTGAGGGGATCAGGAGCGCCGAGCACTGAGAACCTCCACATCGCTCAGTTTAGCAAATAATAATAACAATACTAGCTCGCAAATCTTTCCCCACACAATGCACTTTCCTGCCTACAAAACGACCTCAATAAACAGTTAAACTCGTGGAATGACAATATACAATTATTTCTATTGACTTCCTCAATTTCCTGCTGCTGGGGCCCAAGAAGGGTCAGAGGTGAATCTCAAAAACAGGTATAAACAACCATGACAACCCAACCTAAGGACATTATTCCTTATTTTGTGTGTCTCTTAATACATTTCACATACGGTTTTGCGAATGAATACATTGTTCGGTAATATTGCGTATGCAATTTTCGTTATATTTGCTCGAAAATTGAAACAAACAGCTCGATTAAAGATGGCATATTCTTGAAACTGCACGCCAAACGTTAACATGACAACATTGGCGAGATAGAATCCACATTTTTTTTCCAATATGAATTTCCAAACGATTTGTTATGTTCTACACTTATTAATTATACGTGGGTGTCACAGCTTTGGTGTTGTGACATGCTCAGAGGTAAGGTGGAAAGCACGAACACCAACCTGCACTGAAGATCCCTAAACCCCGAAGCTCCTTCTAACGTAGTTCGGTGGACTCAAGCTTGAGCAATGTCCAAAGTTGCGATGTTGACCAGAAGAAATGTTAGATTGGCTCTGTTTCTGCAAACTTCAGCTGTAATCCGTAAAAATCTGGAACCAAACAAGTAACGTTTACCTCCTTGTCTTCCCCAGGTTTTGTTTTCGTTCTGTCAAGTCACGGGGCACGGAGGTATCTTACCCACGTGATACTACGTAACAATAAACTGACCAATCAGAGATCAGAATTACGGCCGACGCCCCTCCCTCGATTGAAATGTCTTGTAAAGAGAATCTATATTTTCATCTTTAATCTGGTTTATAAAGAAATAAGATGACACGAGAACGACGCGGTCATGTTAGAGCCAAATTAGCGCCAGTGATGAACCTTACTTACAAAAAAGTGATTGTATTCTTCAAATATACCCAGCAATGTACCACAGCCAACATATCTCAATATATGGGAAATGGTTTGTTCTAAAATTCTTCTAC
The DNA here is from genome assembly GCF_000003815.2 of Branchiostoma floridae. NCBI lineage: Eukaryota > Metazoa > Chordata > Leptocardii > Amphioxiformes > Branchiostomatidae > Branchiostoma > Branchiostoma floridae. The sequence continues at coordinate 14,326,911 of NC_049982.1, forward strand.
AAGGCATTCTCGGTAATGCATGGTCCCATAACCTGCCCAAACAGGTTGCGGCTGGCGCCCTGCCAGGTGGAAAATTACCTGCAACCTTCCGTACCACACTAGCACCGTTCATCTCTATTCTCCAAGCAGATGTCCGGCTTCGGCTCGTTTATGATTGTTCACTGCTACCTAACCCGCTTCCTGGATATGTTATAAATATTCTTTAACTTACTTATGGAATTACAAATTGCCTGTGTTTTGCCCATGGCACTTAATCATATAAATTATACATATATAATATACTTGGTTTTCCATGATGCAGATTTATAAGTTGTAGCTCTATTACTTTCAAGATATTTGCGCAGGAGCCAAAATAAACAAAAATAAATAAATACATCTTACTTTGAACTACTCAATTTTTGTCATTGGTCTGATGGTATTGAAAAGCTTACGATGTAAACGTTATGCAATATGTGTCTGTAACGTTGTGTCGGCAATCGCAAACTTTGATTTGATCTTCATGGTGCAGGAAATATGCACTTGTTATTTGGACATTTTCTTACCACCACCGCAAGACGACTATCCGTGAGAATATTTGCCAAGGGGAGTCTAGAATACCATGGCAGAAGCACTGCGTGCATGTGCGGGCTTTTCTGCACCCTGTTATTGTGTTGCGTCCACTACCTGTACAACATTGACGACTGTGCATGCTGAAAGCGAATGATGGATGTCATACATTTGTAAAGACTTATTAGTTTCATGATTACAAATATGCAAAATTTGCATCGTTATCGGTACATGTTTAATAGGTATTGTTAACAATTTGTGAAGGGGACAATGTGGAGGGGACCAGAGTTGTCACAAAACAAGATCAAGGAGTTTTGAGACGACTTTGGTCCCCTTTGCACAGAAGAATGAGCAAACTTTGATTGGGACAGATTTCGGTGCTTTCGTCATCAAACAGCATGCTTCTCGAGCTCGTTAGTTGGGAAAGCTGGTTTTCTCTCGTGCTATTTTCTCCTACCTCCCACTGCCCTTATCTAACACTCAGCCACGCCTGTTGAATTCGGAATGGCCTGTTATCGATGACAGGAGCAACGTGAGCAGTTTTATAATGGCGTTTACGTCACTATAGGATGACCTGGATTAATGACACAGTTACAGGTGGTTGGCAGTAGCACGGGGGACTGCTCGGTATATTGTATTCTCGCTGGAGTCCAAGTATTATACTTAGTGCAATAGATAATTTGCCAAATGAGATATCATGGCAGTGGAATTGAACGTGAGCCAATGGTGGTTAATCACAGTAGTGACTATGTGTCTGTCTGTTTGTTTGGTTGTGAACAGCATAACTTAAGTCATCGATGGACTTCTATGATATTTGATATGGTTGGTAAATGTTGGCACCAGGTGAAGAAGCGACTAGATTTTTGCCGATGGTACTGTATCGGAACTTCCGCTTTGGTTACTTCGAGTTCTGGACATATTTTGTAATTTTTAAGTGGTAACGTTAGGTAGGGGCAAGGTGGGGTAAGGAGTAGTGGTGCAGGTTTGGGCCCCCATAGTGGCTATTTTTGGACCTACAGGGGCTGATTTATTGGGGCTTTGAAAAAGATTAATTCATGAAGAGGTTCTCGGATCATCATGAATTTTGGTATGCAGATATGTTACATAATTGCATGCTAATTCTGCAAAGCAAATCATGATCTAATTTGCATAATCATTGAATATATTTTGTAAATCCTCTGCATTCCATGATAGGATTATTAAAACATGTGACATCTGTTAGGCAAGGATATGTTATGGATGACATGTATCCTATGCAGATTCAACATCTAATGCGCGGGCAAGAAAGAGATGCCGACAATTTCAATTTTCGGACCATAAGCCTAATTGAAAAAGAAGTGGAATGACCATATCATGGTTTCACAACAAAGAAATCATTTATTCATGTATTCGATAATGTAGCAAGTGACACTAGTGTCAACATTAAAATCATTAAACAGAATAAATGACATTTGTCTGACAAAGAAAACTAATAATACCAGCCCGCATATCCAATCATGGCTATCGTTTAATCTGACACACTGGCAGCTTAAAAGTCGCTTTACAGCTGCCCTTGAAGATGTGTGGTCATGTGTAAAAGGGATGAAAAACAGTTCACAGTTCCCACGGCGTCTGTACCAGCCCTGGCTGATTGGGGTTACCAGCGGACATGAAATGACCTTGTAATAGAACGTGCGCTCTGCAATCTTATATATCGGGTCAATGTCCTGTAGGTAAATGGCACCGGTTGGACGCAACCATTAACGTCGTACAGCAGGATAGTTGACCTAGTTGGTATATTTTGACGTAACATACACATACCGATATCATTCGACGCACATAATGTATTTTATAGGTTTTTTATTTAGAACATAACGTTATAACTTAACGTTTTCATTGTTTGTTTTTATTTAGGACATGCATGTAACGTGAACGTTAGGAGATCATTCTCGAGTACTGGGAAAATGGGAATTTGGGCATACGTAACGTTAGACCTGTCCGTCCCTGGTCTTGAAGAATGGACTATACCAGTATACCACCAAATAACATTTGGAGCAAGTCCCGAGAAGTCTTCTATCTGTATTTTTTCCTTTGTTTAGATTCATTACCTCCATGAAAAATGAGGCTTTGTTGTGTCTGTCTGTCTATCTGTCTGTCTGTGTGTGTGTTTTCGGATATTTGTGGTCAGTATAACTTTAGAACCTCTGGATGGTTTGTAATTGGTATGTCTTCAGATGGGGATTAGTAAGGCGAAGGTAAAGATCGATTTTGGTCCCCCTTGTGTGTGACCTTAGTACTGCAGTACTTCCGGGTTTTGTATCTTTTTGTGTCTTGGACATGCTATGGTTTTAAAATATTTTGGTGGCAGATAGTTTTTGGTCTAGTGAAGAAGTTGTGTAGGTTATTTGGACCCGTTAGCAGTTCACTCTGGAACTGCAGGTACATTTTTGGAAAAATATTTTTAAGGAGGAAAATCAAGGAGCCTTTATCAGACATAAGCTCTTTGGAACGACGAATTTCCATGGTCTTCGGTAACAGTTATGCAGAGAGTTTAGACGAGATGTACACAAGGATGTAATTATTACTTAATTTGCATAGTTAATGAGGAAGGCCTGTTGTATTTGCCATGATGGGACTTTATAACCGTCAAGTATATGATTCATGGCAGGTGAATGATTAGCATATACTAGTACTAATAAGACTTCAATTTGAATAATCGACGTGAAAGTGCCATGATTCCATAGTGGCGGGACTACCAAACGTTGCTTGTGACACTTGTAAGCTAGACATGTGTCCATCATAATGTATAGTTTATGTAAATGTACAAACCATTTGCATAATTTACAATAGAATGTTAATTTGCAAATGGAATTTTGTATTTACAATTGTAAAAAAATTGACATCTACATATATAATATGTGTTTTTTGGTGAAGACGACCATCATTAATGCTCTTGTTTTGTTTTGTTTTGTAGAAATAGCTGACCGGTATATTTGCAGTTACAGTTAGCGATTATGTTTGTCGATGAACAGAGTACACCGAGAAGGCCGAGATAGATTGTCCTGATATTTGGTGCGCCGGTAGTTCTTTTGAGACTTTGAAATGATTTGACTTGGGGCCCCTTCAACGGCTTATTAATGGCGCCTTCCAATTTGAAATCTAGTGTTCTGGACATGCTACGGTCATGATTTTTGAGTGGCTCTTGGGAGAGAGAATACACTGTGTGGTGATGGGCGCCCTAGCGCTTTTCTGAACCGTATGAGTAAGTTTTGTTTGAGACTTCGAACTTCGGAAAATAACTGAAGAGGGGGTGGGCGGATGGTCGTGATTTTTATGTATTTAGATAGCTAAACGATGCCTGACAAAATGAAATGGTGAGGCCAATCAGATCCGATTTGCACAATTAATGAGAAAATTCTATAAACCCACTGCGCCCCATGATCGGACTATTCAAGTATGTGACATTTGTAACTGAGGAAGAGACCGGAGGGATATTGGTGAGTAAAATCATGCAAATTTCGACATAATGGTAAATGAAGGTGAACATCGTTGAATATAGATTATGCAAATTAGGACCTCAGTTGCGTATTTCATAAGAAAATGCTAGAATATCCTTTCTTGATAACATTTTCATATTCATACTATGGACAGCTTCTGTTATGTAGATGCTTAATTGATATTTTGTATATTTGCAAATGAGGACCCCATCAGCATAATCGATGAGAAACACTTAATGGTCATCAGTTTTAAAGTTCAAAATCATTTGACGAAGTTATGAAGTCGGGGATCGAGGTATAGTCTGTTAATATTTCTTGATATGGAGCTGTCGTATGTTTAGTCGTGATCAATGGAACTTTGGTCGCTTGTCTTACCATATTGTTAATCTGCTTAGTTCTAAGTTTGAGCTAGAAGCGATGGTCTTGAATGAACGTTCCTTGTCGACGGGAACCAGCCGACCCCCACCTCGCTTTTTCTGCCCAGACCATTGCTGAGCCGTGTCCGCGGTGATTCCCTCACTGCCTGGTGGGGAGGACTGCATGTAGTTCCCGTCAGTCAGTCGGGATGGGATGGACGCACGGTGCTCCTTATTGGCCGCTGCACATTACAGAAAACCATTATGCATTGCAAAGGGTTTAGATCTACAACATTAATTTTTACCTCTATGAATAGGTGTCTCATAGTTTGCGTAGTATAGCTTTAAACCCATGTCAATCTAACGCCATTTGAAGCTGCAGATTCATTCAATCATATATGGGTTACAACAAGCAGAAGAAACTTTTGCCAAACACGCAGGCCAATATACTATTTTCCGACTAGCACTGGTAGAAATTTGAGATGGGCGCAAGCGGTCAGCTGACCTGCTTCCCGGGTGAACTTGAGGGGAGGGCACCAGGTAAGTCTACGCACAGTCACATGGATCAACAGGCCCAGTAACCATGCCAGCATCAACGTCAGCGTCACCGACTTGATGTAGTTTAACAGGGAGCCAGGTTCGTCTGTGATTTCGGGTGCCCGCTAGGGGGCGAGAACAAGAACAGTTAAGGCCTAGGTCACAATTCCCGATCCGGGGCCCGGTCGGGTAGCTTTTGGAAACGAAAAATATTGATAAGAAAGGAAGGCAACACAATACACAGAACGTAAAACATTAGCCAGGAGCATAATTTGTTTATATTCCTTAACTTGAAAAACTTATTTTTCGTTTCCGCAAACATCCCGGCCGGGCCCCGTTTCGAAAATGTGACCTAAGCCTAAGTAGGCAAGTTGTGACAACAGCACAAGGAACTTGATAAAGGGCATCCTTGATATATCCGACGCGAATTTACGGTTTACTATTTGTGTGATAATGTTATTTGTGTGATCACAATCACTGGTGCACACAGGCACGCTGTGCCACCGGTAAAGTAACACTACATACACAGAGTGACAGACGCTACCGAAACTTGGAACAGTCATCTTGACGAAGGTACCGGTAATAGATTAAAGAACTTACTATTCTTGGCTTTCCAAAGTAAACTTTGATCGCAAAGAACAAGTTTGTATCCATGTCTGTCCGTCCTTCCAAGCCTTGATGTTGAAACTATACCAAAGTAGAACGTATTTACCTGCTGTACGACTGTGAAAGGACGAAAGGTGTGGTCAAATGTGACAAGTCTTTCACAAACGCATGCTGTTGTAAAAGCTGACGTGAAGCCTTTGTCATTTCAAAGGACCTTGTCAACCCGAATGGCGCAAACATCAACACCATTAGCTTCAGTGCAATTAATGATAAAGCGTGTAGGTGGGGTAGACTCCTAAATAATGCATGAGGCCATCTCTTCATTACCTCATTTAAGGATTACATATTTTCTGATTCATGTATTCGATCACGGTACATGTAACGTTACTGTAACTGTGTAAGGCCAACATCTAGTTTACCTGAAATATGATATGTAGAAAATTGTAGCATCCATGCAGATTTAAGACTTTGCTATGGCAACTGTTTGAATTTATGCAACATATTATTACATTACAGTAAAATGATCCCAACCTTGACATCCACGCGCAAAACAACCCTCAGGTGGCAAATAGGTTCTTTCTACTCAATCACTCCTCCTACCAGATATCAAGTGAAGTGCAACATACATGTAGTTACCCATAATGCAGCAAGCAATGAATCAGAAACAGCTGGATTCTGAAGAATGTAGATTTTTATTTTGTAAGATATGAAGGTGGGTGAAATCGTTTATCCTCCAAGACAGCGGAGACCATACAGATGCAGAAACACAGATCGTGGTCAAAAGAATTGACCATGATTCCACCAAATACTACACCTTATTTGTGGTACTACTGGGGTCCTTGGGTATAAATAGCAACTTCCCATACCTCCGGTATAAACATGTATATTAAGCTGTGGATACCACAATATAGAGTGAAGCACAATATCTCAGATGATATGTCCACCATGACATGTCTTACAGCTTAAAAAGCTAAGATATTGACTATTATGAGACTTCCAACGTGGTTTCCTAGAAGATGAGATGATGAAGACTAGTGGCTAACTTTCTATTTGAAAATAACTAACATTACTTTATTCTACAATGTAACAACATAAAGATACTGGTCCCTCAATTTGAACTACAAGAATGTTGCCCAAAACAGTCACTGAAATGACAGTTGTGAATAAATAACCTTGTAATCAACTACAAGAATGTGGACAATGATACATGACGTACATGTCCTTCACAGCCTTTCCAACTGTCTTTGCTTGCTTGCTAATTCAAGCATGTAACACTGTAGAGTTTCACACTTTTTCAAACATGTGCATATATATTTTAAAGATCTCTGTACCATCCTAGTTAGTTTGAATCAGATCTTATTGTAGTTGGGATGGTACATGAATTACAAAGAGTTATCAGTATGTGAGAACAGCACATCTGAACAACTAACTTGACTCGATCCCCTTAATCTATAAGCCAGTAACAGGTGATATCCTTGATTCAAAACAATTTTAAGGCTCTATACCCTGGTAAGTTGACAGTAACTCTATACATGTTTAACTGTTATGTGAGTTCATGGGCACAATGTGCTGATAAACCCCCAAAACTTTATAAATAATTTATTGACAGCTTCCTATGCTGTCATCAATGAATAAATAATATATTACCTAAAAGACAAAGTGGCACATACGTTATATCAATGGGGGTTCTTACGAGTCCAAAAAGTACCAGAGAACCCATGTACACACATGGTGGATTGGATGATATGAAATGTACCGTGCTAAATATCAAAATAACCATTGTTGTAGCAAAGAGGTACAAGTATGTATACCAAAATGTTAACATGGTAGTATGTGTACGAATTGACTACTTCCCTGTGTAATGACAAATACCGGTATTTCTGAATACAAGGATGTTACACTTTGTCTTTAAGGATCTATGTTGAGACAGAATGTTGTCCCATAACCAACCTCTATTTCCTAAAATAAAATTCTCTGTAAGTCTTTTAAAATAAACTGTTTGAAGTTTGCATTGCTCTTTTTGTACAACTTAAAATTCCACGATTTCTCCTATGGCAGTGAAACTGTTTGAGTCCTTTCAGGTTTTAGATTTGAATTCTGCAGCTTTTTTTCAAAGGTTTTCAAGAGACAGAACATTGATTCTGATTTCATTGAATTTTGAAGGAAAGACAGACCAGTTTTGGTTTGACACAATTGGATATAAGAATACTGTGGAAAATATTATATCATTCTCCCAAACTACAGAGGATTGCACACTAATAGTGTGGGATATGTATTAGTTTTCAGTCTAAATAAATGCACTACTGGTATAGTATAATGCGTTAAAAGAAAAAGAAAATTGCTATTCATGAACAGTATTGCATAACCTTCATTCCAACTTTATGTATCTGCACATACAATGGACTAATCTATACATAAATCTGATGTATTATCAGAATGTAGAGAAATAAAAGGATAACAATACATCTGTTGTATAATCAGAACATATGAAGAAAAAAAAAGAAAGTTAAGAGAATAACATGCCTCTGTTTCAACATTTGAATAGTACAGGCTTTTGTCCAGGGTATATTGCACTATCTCTGGGTTTAACCCAATGGGTGGCACAGAAGAATGAGGTGGTCATTTGTTGCAGAGAACATGTTACAAAGTTTGCTACAACATACAGAGAGTGGAATAGTGGATGACTTTTCATGCTCTCCAAGCAAAGGTTCAGCTCTGGCTGCTTTGACATATTTTAGGCATTTTGTCTGGCTTTCTATTTTGCACTGTTTACCGAAAAAATAGAAAGCAAGACAAATACGCCTAGCCTGAAAACAGACTTTTCAATAGGTCTTAACTCTGTGTTTTAATTTCTGCCTAAAATGACAGAAACATTTCCACATTATATGTAACAATGAATGTTGGCCTGGTTAGCATAGATGTCAAGCCAAGTAAAGATTAGAATCCACAATGGTTGCAGCTATTTATAGAAAATGACATCAACTGTTGCAGAGTTAGCACCTAATCTTTTGGTCTCTATTTGGATGACGCAGAAACATTTCCTCAAGGTCAACTTTGCACAGATGTACAATATTTTCCGTGAATATTTTACATGACCTCTGATTGTTAAACAGTCAGCCTGTCCTTGACAGCCAGACAAGGAGATCAGAAGGAGCAAGCACTGAGACTTGTATAGATTTTATAGTTCAGGAGATGAGACAAATTCCATGTTGGGCTGTTGATTCATACCATGCCTTCATCAACCATGAAATATGACATGGAGGGAACGTGGTGCAGTGGCGACCTGACTGGTGAAATCCGTCGCCCTCCCATTCGGCGGATGTAGAAGAAGATGGCAGCAACCACAATTCCGAAGCATAGGAAGAAGATGTACTGGTACCCAGTGAGTGCAGACACACGGACCCAGGGGGGCTTGTAGCTGGACTGTTGTTGGAGGATTCCTGCTTGGATTTCCCTGCAATGGAGAATGGACATTACAGTTTTGTGACAGGCTGAAATGTTGGGCATTGTTTGACAAAAAGGTTTGCCAATTTAAGATGTCAGAAAGGTTAAAAGCCCTGCTAGTTTGGAGACTTGACTCACTTGAGGGGCAGAAATCTTGTTCTGTAGAGGATGGCTCCCAGGGTCCACTGGACCTCTCTGTCATAGATGAGCTGTGCAGAGCGCAGGCTGCTGTAGTTGGTAGGAAAGCTGAAGCCGTCATGCATGATGGTAGCCATCCAGGCTGACTTGAAACACTGGGATCTGGTGGAGTCAATAGGTAAGAAATATACTAGTAGTATGAGGAAACATAAGCTTGATTAATGAATGACATTTTCTTACCCAAATCTGATGAAATGGTTTTGTCTATATTTAAAAAATATCAAGGACGCCAGACATGTGACTGCTTACCTAAACCTGTACTCATCAGCCTGCGGGTACAGCCCCTTCTCATACCGATCCTCCAGGAGACTCCATCTTGTACTGCAGAAATCACTTGCTGCTTTTTCAAACTTTTTATATTCATATTTTCCACCTATTCTTAAAACATCTTCCATGGAATACCAAAACTCCGAGAAGCCATAAAATTCACTGTTTTTAAAGTCTATATTTGGCTGGTAGACACCGTTAAAAGAACATGGTTGTTTCTGACAAGGGACAGTTTTGTTCAGGAAAGGTTGGAGGTTGATACGACAGGCGCTGTAGTCCCCTGTGCCCTTGAAGTGGACGTGGCGGTCATCTTGGGTGGTGTGCTCAAGTGGCATGTCCCGTGGCAGGCAGGGGTCCCGGATTGATGTTGACCTGAGAAATAACAACAGCACGTCTTGATTTATTAATCATCACCTTCGACTGTGGTGGGTTTTTTTATTTGGTTTTGCTGTTACCATGAAATCATGATACTGAAAATATGTGTTTTGTATACATGTAGATGCTGAGTCCTCATGAAAATTCATGATTTTATAGTACATTGTAACTCATTTAAAATGAATCACAATTAAGCAATGGTCAACAGACATTCCTTGTTACTGACCAATTTTGTATCACCTTTGCTTTATGATAGTCCAAGTTTTTCCTAACAGTACCATTTTGCCTTATGTAGGAGGTTGGGGATGTTACCTGGAGTTGTTAGCCATCTGCTCCCTGTACAGCTTGAGGATGGAGTTGCTCCCATAGCCCAGGAAGGTAGAGACGTACACCCTGTACACATGTTCCGTGTGGTGCTTATCACATCCCAGGTTAAACTCTGCAATCAAGCTCTTGGAAATGTCATCCTGGGGGGAAAAACATCTAAGTGAGACCACACCATAGCTAACATACTAAATTTTTACTCAGTCTGGTAAAACACTGATGTGATCATTCATTCATGTGTCAAACAGTCAAACTAGCCAGTACTACAGTCTTCACCTGGTAGCTTCTGAGTCATATTTCTGCTGTGTCAGGGTTTTCCCCAGAATTTCTCCTTAGAATTTTTTAGTACAGTGAGAATTTTTTAGTATAGTGATAGTAGACCCAAAGGTAAGATGATTATTTTTTGAAAAACCTAATCTTATTTTCTGACTAGTCTGTGTAACGCAAACTCCGCTATCCGGAGCTTGTAGACTCCTCTCCGCGGTCAATCACCTGCAAAGCAACGCCACCCGATCCACAGCAACAGAAAGCCGGCTGTGCGGCGAGGGGATGACGATTGCATGTAATTATCCATATATGGAAAACCCGCGGGTAAGCGCGTTCCCGCGTTTTAGCCGCGCTCCCCATCAAGCTGATAGGCGCGGCAATGTACGACGGGCCTGAGAAGCGCGATTACATCAGGCTATTTTCTGACAATTTGATTGTAATTCATGAAGTAAACAGGGACAGTTAGCACTGTTTTCATGACATGGGTGTATTTTGCAATGATAGAGGGTGTCAAATACTCCAAGAATGATAGCGACTCCTTTTGTTGTGTAGTAATGAAAGGACTATTGTTTTGATCATCGCCCATTCACAAGTTTTTGCAGACAATGCTGACTGGAAAAGTGATGAACTTGCTTGGCTAAAAATCTGTGAATTTTCATGAATTTTAGCAAACCTAACCAGGAAAGTAGGAAGAAAAACACTAAATTTCAAAAGTAGTATAGTGGAGGGCCATCCTCTGGGGAGGACCCTGGCTGTGTGTATTAAATGCTTAATGCTATATCATAGCATTGTGTCATGCTTGGTATCAAGTATTTGGTATAATGATGATTAGAGCTGGGTTACTTGTATGAAAAATGAAATGGAACATTGAAGAGTACCAAAATGTTTCACAGACTTAAAATGTCACACAACAACAAAGTATTCGTATTACAAAGAATGAGAGGAAACAAAGCAACAACCAGAGGAAGGAAAAATTGGACAGATAAATTGGACAGAAAAATTGACCACAGCAAACCAAGGGAAAGAAGAAGAAAAATCAGAAGCACCCAGAATGATGAACATTGTCGACACCTTGTCAATTCTTACACTTTTAGGCACTTCAAAGGCAATCTGGAGCGAGCCGCCACCCATGTCCAACACACCAACAGTCCGCTTCCGCAGGATGGAGGGAAGCTGGGAAGGCTCACTTAGACTCGTCTGGTCAAACTCAACTTCTACCATTGGGTCATCTGAATCATGAGAATATAACAAATAACATCATTAGATGCAGTGGCAAGGTCAACTTAACTTACATATTGTATCACATGATATCTTATAACATATAACATGCTGCTTACAAGTGGAAGTGCACTTCATTCACGAGTAAAGTATCACTCCATGCTATGCTGGCTGCAGGTATTTTCAGCTCGAAAAATTGATCTGCTTTTTTCCAGAGTTAACACTTGACACTTACCTTCCTCTGCATGGTTGAATCTGCCCAGCACAAAATTGATTCCTATCCAAGCGTACACCCCTGGAAGAAATGATGAAAGCAGGCATTACGACTGATACAGCCCTCTGCCAACATGGCCCCCCAATATTACATTTTCACAACAAGACTGAGATATCAATTTTTTTAAATATATGCTGTATCTGACTCATCGCAAAAACCACAGTATGATTCCAATAATTTTACCTTAAGCAGTTTATACTTCATGCTTAAGTAACATTATTGTAGATAGATGATCCTCCTTAACCCAAGCTTTTCTGTTACTTTCATGATCCTATTTCCTAATTCTAGATGACGTGAATTTAGTATCTCAGGTAAAATGGAGACTTACCCTCCTGTTTGCCAGAGATGACCTCCACATGAGTGTCTGAGAAGAGGAATTCGTAGTCTAGCGGGACATTTTCTCGCAGATTATCCAAGATGTCTTCTTGGTCACTAAAAACAACACAGAGCAGAACAAATATAAACATTTCATGTACACTATCTTACCTCAAACATCCTAAGACAAATCTTACCTCAAACATATATGGAAAAGATTCAAGTTTAAAGTGTCTATAGTATAGAGTGTCTACCTTGTCCCCACAATTACCTGGAGGTCTAGGGGCTAGGTAGGTAATAGGTATAGACTGTCTATCAAACATTAAGTCACCAGTATTATAGTCAGTTAATGTACTATAGTCGAGTTGTGTCTGGTGACAGTACTAGTGTTGTCTTGAGGGTCAAATCTTACCTTTCTGACAGCATCCTCATGCCTGCCGTTGCTAGGATGTAGAGGGGAGTCTCTTTATGTTTGTTCCTTGGGATGTGGTATGCAGCATATTGCAGTAGAGGCTTTAAATATGCACTAGCTTCATCAGGGTTACTTGCCAAGGTGGATAAACCTGGACAACAACAGGGCATTAAGAGAATCAGATGAGTGCAAGTCTAAGAGTGTATTTTCCTCAAGTCACCAGATGGTGTTTTGATGAGACCATCTTTTGTTACTTACATATCAATGATTTTTATCATACCAAGGAAAACCAATCAGCTTTCACAAGAACAAAAAACATCAGTATGATTATGAAGTTAAGAACACACATATACCTGGTGTGATTCTTTTAACTACAGGTCTTCCTTGGAGGTCTCTCATTTGTCGTATATCAAGAAGCTGTGCAGGGTTCCCCGTGTGTCTTGGCCAAGAGTAAACAAATACACGCGATCCACTACTTCCACAGTCAACAACAATGCCGTAATACAGGTTGGGGTCACGTGTGTCTGTTGCCTCCCCAAACGCCATCCTCTGCATGTAGCCATCTATTCCCGCTGCCGGGAGGAACCTGTCGCTTTCCACAACAGCAAATGTGAGAAGTACGAGGAAGGCCAGGAGGAGTCCAAAGATGACAAAGTACTTGAGGAATGCAGCCAGGTGGGGGTGGGGCTGGGAGATCCACGGGACTTGGGGGGAGGAGGAGAGAGGGACCGGGCGCCATTGACAGGACAGTCCTGGGCAGCGGATACTCAACCTGCAGACACCAAAGAAATGGTAATACAATTTAAAATTACAAACTAGTACAACGAAGATTGACATCTTGAAATGGTGACATTGAATTATGTTCAGCTAACAGTAAAATAATAATCAGTGTGCAGCAAAAACTTAATATCAATACATGAATATTTACAGGGCACTTTGTGTAAAAATTCTATGATTACATCATGGAAAAAAATTGTATGAGCAAAACAATTGCAAATCAATAACACTACAGATGACATGTAAAATGGGGGACTAAACTCAAGTTAGCACTGACATATGCAGCTCAGCGGTAGCTGTAAAATTTTTGTATCATGCCTGTATAACAAGTCAAGTGAGCCTCAGGCAACTACGTAAGCACACCTTTAAACACAGGTGAACAGCTCTGGGCGTGGCATAGATACGACAACTGGCTTACAGAGGATCAAAACAAAAGATGTATTATTGTGTCTGAAAAAAAAATTTTGGTTTCTGATCAAGATGGTTACAGCTCCATGTAAGCAGAAAGATATTTTATCTTAACCTTCAGCACAGAACCCCCTAGTTCAATTCAATCAAGGGTCAGTAGGACACAAATATTTTCTGTATAGTAATTATGGTGTTTGCAGTGTGGCAAAGATGTTTGATACCGATATGCCAAATGTCAAAAGGATCTTGACAAAGACCCACACAAAAAAGTTGTTCAAAACACAAGTCTTTAATAATATCTTAGCACATTCTGTTATTGTAGCATTTGCTCATAAATCATGAAAATGATTTGCATGATTTAAAGGGACATAACGTAAAATTAAAGTCACTGTTTTCGGTCATTTCTCTACATAATGAGTTGAGTCTACCTTATTACACTGCACAGCAATATTTACAACGTATGGCTACGACTTTGTTGAGCCATGAGGATGTCTTGAAATATGCGCACTTCCCTCCGCCGCTTGAGTTGTCCGCCATTTCATTCAACTCGCCGGCGAGCCAAAGTGTGCTTTAGAACGCGTTCGGTGGTTCGCTCGAATCATTACTGAAGTTTGTTGAAAGTCCCGCTACACTCCGAAGATCTGCGACCGCAACGGTCGATTCGGAAATCTACGGTCGGCTTACTTCCGGTAGGCTACCCGGAAGTAAGTGAATATGGTCGCGGCTTATGTTGTTAATTAGCACTAGAAATGTGATAAAATGTTGTTAATTAGCACTAAAAATGTGATAAAATGATGCAGATAAGTTAGAAATAAGTTGCAAATGTCAATCTGAATGGAGATTATCAAGTTCAGAACATTTGAAATTTTGGCGCCATATTTCTACATTATGTCCCTTTAAGATCTAATATATTAACGTTATAATTCATATCTAACATTTTCCTATCGGCCTAAAGTGACCAAATTATATTGCTGAACACTCTCTACTCCAAACAGAAGTTCTCAATCTTATGTTTCCTCAAAACCATAACAACCATCGAACGAATTACTTTTGTAACGTTAAATTATAACGCATTCGCAGAGACTGTTGATAAAATAATTTATGAGAGAGTGGTAGACTGGTAGTGTTATATTGTGTGCGTGTGTGTGTGGTGTGCTCCTTGGACTTGGAGCCACTTCTTGCCAAAACGACAATGATGTAAAATTCCTTCTTGAAGTCTCCAATCGTTAAATTATGAACAGTCTAGAACCGACAGGTGGGCCGGGTCTCACAGTAGTCTCACCTGGCCATATGATGACGTGACACTTCCCGGTTAACCCTCCAGCTGACGACGTCTTATCGTCCAAGTTCCACAGATCTGGTAAACAAGACCCGTTCCTTTAATGATCAGCGATGTCTTGGTGCCATCTTGGGTGGTTGTAGTCGGCTTACTTGACCATGTTCCCTCTTTTGATGGTTAAAAATTAAGACTACCAGACACCCTCCTGCCTACGTATCCGCGTCGCCAAACACGTCATCACCTACGTGAACCGGTCTTCCCATAATGCAGCGTTCACCACAGGAAAAGGGAAAGTACATTAACTTTACATAAGGGTCGAGCTAATTTATAAGATAAGAATTTTCCGACCAATAATGTTAGGTCGTAACAGAAAAACTCTACATGGTTGTAAAATATAATCATTTATTTTGGTTAACATCGTCTGGTTTGGTTGAGGCCTGTAGGTTGCTCTCTGAGACTCCTTCAATGTGCTTTTTTGGTTTGCCCCTGCTAAACTGTCAGTTTACGGCAGTCGCAAATTAGTATCAGTATCATTTTGCGACATAAGCTGCCGTAAAATGAGCTGGTCCTGTTGACAAAATGGCTGCGAATGGTGACGAAATCGGCGACGTGCGTGTCGGTGTTTGTGTTCAGGAAATCGTCAAACATGATCTGGAAGCTAAAGCGGTTATACAGGTCTATGGATATATTTGCTGTAAATGTAACAATAGCAGCCCTTGTTTCCAAAGCTATCTGGTCTAATTTTCAATTTTTTTTGCTTACCCCCCTCCCCACGTCATCAGCTGAAAACGTATATCTTATTTATTGAAACGTTTAGGGGGCCTACTCTACTTTCTTCTATTATTCAACTAAAAGGGAAGTACAAAATGTACAAGCCCTTTCAGAGATGTTCCCTCGAATGTGGGAAATTGTAGAATTTTGGTGCCAACTCTACTCTACTCTACTCTTAAAGTACAAATAGTCTAAATTGTTCATATGTTCCTTTTCATATGTTGACATTAACATTAGAAAAACAGTCAGGAACAATAAATATGTGACCTCATACATGAATATTTGCACATACTACATACACAGGACATCTGGGAGTGTGGCGGTCCACTCCGTGTGCTGAATGAGCTCAACTTTGCAGCTAAGGAGAAGTTGAAGGTGCTGAGGGATAGGATAGAGGTAGGTATTGCAGCATGGTCACAAAATTATGCAGAACTGAAAGATATAAGTTAACAATTTATTACCAAATTATTAGTTACTGTATCTACAATGTGAAGCAGATGAATGTGCTGCTATAGGGAAACTATGGCTACATATTTAATCTGTGCAATTGAAGAATTAAATGATGAATCAAATGGCAGCATTCTATGATCGCTGTGGCTATTGACACACCGAGATGCCAACCATCCAATCAGAGCTTGTAACATGACTTTCCCGACATTATTTTACACAAGCAACATTGATTAGACATTGTTCGGAAGATTAGACATTGGAATCTTTGAATCTTCGAATGAACAGACGTATTCAAGTTATGCCCTACATTTGGATACCTGTTAATGTCGACATGCATTGTCTATGTCGGCCGTAGCGTAGTGGGGAAAGCGTTGGCGTTCGAAACTTTGTTGCCAGTTTTGACCCCAGTTCGAGTCCGCGCTGGAATTTTTTTTCAATTTTCCTTTTACCTTTTTTAAAAATCCATTTCATATAAGAATATTTTCGTCTTGCGACCAGAACCATCAAATCCCGCCTTTTGGACTTTTTGGTCTGCATTTTCAAGAGTGCATGTTTAGGTTACGTTTATTTTTTTTCAGCCGCAGATCGGCAGAATCCACCCGCTACGTTCTTATTTTGGACGGTACACTTATTATTATTTTTTTAATTGGACCAGGGACCCCTGAAATAATAAAATGTGGGTTTTTTAACCATATTTCTGCGGTATTTTTGCTCAAAATTCACGTTTTTTTTTCGGTCGAAGCAGTGCAGATTTCCCCGCCACTATGTCATCCAAACATCTTAGCGGTCGATCTCGCTATGACGCTACGAAGTTCTTTCACATTAAAAATGATGGAAGTAAAACAACAACTATAACTTCGCTTCACTTGTGATATAAGTTTTGAGGCCGCAAATTCTCCCAAACGGCAGGAATTCGTCGGTAAACACAGCTGAAAACGTGTTCCAAAACCCAGCCAACATGATCAAATGCGGTGTTTGCATGGTACTAAATATAGTTAGCTCATTTGCATACTTGTGACTGGCTACATGCGGCCTTTACCGTAAACGCGTGAAAAAATCGTATTTTGGGTTGATGATGGACACAGAATGCCATTTGTATTTTCAGAGTGCTGACTGTCAAATACAATCGTAAGATTTTCTCATTTTAGTGGTTTCTAGTGTCAATATTTTAAAAAATAGTGCACTGAGTGTGTCAATAGCCTGACAGGCTATTGGCACACTGAGTGTGCCAATAGCCTGTTTAGGCTATTGACACACTGAGTGTGTCAATAGCCTGTTTAGGCTATTGACACACTGGGTGTGTCAATAGCCTCGCTCTTCTATGATTACCAAGTTTCATAGTGCATCTGGGACTATTCAAGAAAATGAAATACATTCTTTAACACTTCAGTGATTTAGAGTGTAGGTACTTGTCATACTGTTGTGGAGAACATGCATATAGGTCTCTTACATAGGACAACAACTCTACTTATAGTCCAGACTATTCATTGCTTGCTCCAAATAAGCTGTTTTTCTTCTGACAGGACCTGGAAAGGCTAGCCAGGGAGCAGGACAGGGAGACCACAAAGAGGTTACTTCTGGATGATGTGGAAAATTACAAGCAGCAATTGATAAGGTGATGAAAATGGACCACATTCAGTTCCTTTACATATTTACTGCTGACAAAACTATTTTGTGCTCTTTGTTCACCAGTTATTAAATGATTTTCATGACATTGTATTTAAGTTTCTCTACTCTATTTCTAGCACACAGACAACCCTGAGAAAAGCCAACTTGGCCTGTAAAATGGCCATTGACCGGGGAGAGAGGGAAGATTTGTTCAAAGGAGAGGATGAGGAAGTCAGACAAAGGTAGATTTGCATATTGAAATGCACCTTGTGTTTAGACTGGAGAATATGACACGATTGTCAGAGTGGTTGTTGACTGGATGGACGTTAAATTCAATCACCATATTTTAGTCATACTATCTTTTGTGTCATATGTCTTGTTTGTAACACTGGTAGATGACTGAGGTACACTACTGCAAGTCTGACTTTATATTAAGCCATGTTTAATCTTTTTCACCAGGAAACACACCAAGGAACAAGTGACAAAGACAGCAGGAAACCTCACAGAGAATCTGATGTCAATCAGCCGGATGATGGCTAATAATGTCAAACAGAGCGAGAACACGATGCACACTATAGGTACAGTCTTTCTACAGAAAAGCTGATATTTGTCCAGGTGCACATTGTGCATACTATGCCTGAAACTATTCCAAGCTCCAATCAGACAAAGCTCACAGAGCACAAAACCTTTGCAATGGGAACATAGTTTTCCAATATGCTGCCTAATGTATTTCTGTGGTAGTTTTATCATCCTTGTGAGAACATTAAATTTTCTTGGAGCATTTTATTTTCTACATGGGTAAAAGGGAGGATACAATGTATATGCAAAAGATAAAATCTAAACATTTTATGTTGTTAAATTAATTAACTTAGCATCACTTGAAATGCTGTAACTTCACAAAGGCTGTAACAGGATTGAGTCAGAAAACATAATACATGTACCACAACTGTCCCAAATCAAACAAATCGTGCATCATTCATATTGTTTTTCCTACTCCAGTTAGCTCTTCTAAGACGGTAGGTGACACCCATGAAGAGTTTAAGAGCCAAGGAGGGACCATTCAGATCAGCCGCAAGCTCCTGTCCAAGTACAACAGGAGAGAACTCACAGACAAGCTGCTCATCTTCCTCGCTGTGGCTTTCTTCTTTGCAACTGTCTTGTACATCCTGAAGAAGAGAGTCTTTCCATCTTGACACACGTGCAGGGACAGATGGTGTCCTTGTGTGTGGT
The DNA here is from genome assembly GCF_000003815.2 of Branchiostoma floridae. Classification (NCBI taxonomy): domain Eukaryota; kingdom Metazoa; phylum Chordata; class Leptocardii; order Amphioxiformes; family Branchiostomatidae; genus Branchiostoma; species Branchiostoma floridae. The sequence goes on from NC_049982.1 coordinate 14,346,049, forward strand.
TGTGTATGCTTCGTCAGAAGACTGTTCTTATCTCTAATGGACCTATCATTTGCCAATAACATAACAAGCAGCTTGCTATGGAGGTGATGTATCATAAACACAGAGAATAACAAAGATATAACTTTATGTATTTAGCAGTACTAATGACAAAACAATGGAAATGGACCAGCATTCCTAAAGAAAGGGCAGCAAAATAAAGGGGCTAGCAAACACACAATGTTTGAAGAGTTCTGAACACATACATGTATTTGTGCCAAAATCATGAAGTAATGCTACAGTCTATCTTTGGCACCAAAAGAGTTAGGCTATACCTCATGTTTGTACAATGCATTTAATAATGTCAACTTTCTGCAAAATGTAGTTTTATCATTCCAATTATGAGCACTGAAAAAACATCAAATT
>NC_049982.1:14347142-14347575 GCF_000003815.2 Branchiostoma floridae
AATAAGGAAGGATCTCTTTTGACTTTTTCCTTTGAAGCCTGGAATCCATCTTGTTCTTGGTAGAAGCAAGGAGGTATAACCTCCTTAGTAGATGCGAAAAAAAAACACTTGTTCATTTAGAAGGGGTATGTTTGACAGCTTTAGATATAAAGCTACCACATCAGAATGGCTATCACAGAAAAATATGTACCACAGGCCTTCTAAAATTCATAAATCACAATGAGAATTTGGCCACCCAGATGTTACTGGTAAGGGAAATTTGGGGTCCTGGCCCATGGACTAAGGTGGAGTTTGTTCCTCAGCAATGGGTTGTAGACGACTCTTTAAAGATCTACCTTTAAGAAAGTAATGATAGATGAACTATAAAACAATCGACAGGCCTCTGATTGTGTCATGCGTTATTGTGTATTCTTAAAAGGAAATATCTACAATG
>NC_049982.1:14347675-14362077 GCF_000003815.2 Branchiostoma floridae
GTTTCAATCTGACAATCGTACGATCCTCTTATGGAAGATTTCTCTGCGCACATCGGTTTTGGTATGTTTTCCTTTTGATTGATGGGCAGTGATCTCTGGAACAACAAATTTCGCCGTGAATTGAGATGTCTTCATGCATGATCCACATTTTATCAAAATTGCAGCAAATTTTGTGTTACACGCATGCATCGGTTGTAACGTAAATCTCGAAAAAAATGCTTTAAATTCGTGTTTCAAACGTTAATTGTGGATCCATGGAGCAAAGGTAACTTTTCCCACACCCTTACACGAGACTGGAGAAAGGTAATCTATGAAAGCGGCTTAGTTTCGGGCCACTCTGGTTCTGGGCTTCGAAAACAAAATCATGAGAGCGACAACAATGATGTATTTCATCAGCATTTCTAGTGTTTTTCGGCATACTAATGATAAGTGGGCACATCTGCTGCAGCGCAGTGTAATCGCGTTAATAGTTATGGAAACTCCTCAACACGTGGAAAGAAATCACGTTAATTTCCTGTAGCAAGGTTTGAAAGCATGAAATGAAAGGAGAAGACCACTGGCCTGTAATTTCTGGTCTGTGTGATCTCGGGGTGAGCATTTAGACAGCAATGATTGCCAATGACAGCACAGCTTGATCTCTCACGACTTGCTACAACAACGGGCAGAATTGTGCGGCCAGCCGTACAGGACGTCCACGTGTCTGTTGAACTGACCTACAAAAGAGAAGGAGCTCGGGGTTGGTTGCGACTGGTACTGATGCAGACTAGTTCTCCTCTTACGACTTCAGTCTCAGTCAGACTCTATTAGAAGGGAAGCATTTCCAGAGTCAGCAATAGAAGCAAGTTCTTTTTATTCCGCAAACGACTGGACGCTGAAGCCTTTGCTCAAGAGGAGACGCAGTTGCATTGGCGACCCAGGACGAGGTCATCTGACAGAGGCCGTGCTCCTCCCTAAGATAGGTGTTTCATCAGCAGCGTTGTTATCGACAGACTAGGACATAAAGATCGGTCGCTTCAAGGTGACCACTGTCAAGGCGTTTCTTATCGGAGAGCTCTTCCAAGATCTCCATTAGTAGCAACACTGAAGGCGATCACTAGACTCGCAAGCCTAGCTACAGCCGTAGGGCGTCTGAAATGGAAGGAAATTTAAGCGATTACAACGGGACAACTAACGGTTTTGCACATCCTTATTTTAATACTACAGGTCAATGTTTGGAATGGTACGCGGAAAGCGATGTCGGTGTGAAGTTGACTTTCGGAGCTATCAGAACAATTTGTGCGACTGAGTCAGACTGGGGACCGTTTGCATTCCGTGGCGGGCAAGCCGTCATAATAGTCATAAGCGTTATCTGTATCCTGCTCAACAGTCTCATCATTTTTGGAATCGCCAAAGGACAGCAACATACACCGCTATACTACCTGATTGGCAATCTGGCCGTTACAGATATAACCACCAATGTGATTGGTCTCGTTATGTTTGAGCTGAAGGATTCTGTGACATATAGACAGTATATGTTACTGATTGTAACGGTATTGCACTTTCCCGTGATCCTATCTCTGACCGGACTGGTTCTCCTGTCTGTGGACCGCTACATCGCCGTCAAACACGCCATCTTCTACCACCACACCGTCCACGGTGGGCACGTCTCAATGGCGGTGGCAGGGGCCTGGGTCTTCGCCGCTCTCCTCTGCTTCTCACCGACGATGGGATGGAACTGTAACGCGATGGGCACCAGTGATCAGCTCTGTTTCCTCGGGGCCGTGGAGAGCAGCTACATCCTGTTCATGACTGTCCTGTGCACGGCTGGTGTCGCTGTGGTGGTGTTCACAAACGCGCGCGTGTTCGCGGTGCTGAGGAGGCGCCTGAGGGTGGTCGCAGTCCAGGAGCAGCAGCAGGGCCGTGTCCACATCCACCGGCAGCAGATCGGCGCCGCGCAGAGAAAGGCCAAAAGCGTACTCATCATCATCGCCGTGTTCCTCATTGCCTGGCTGCCTTTTCTGTCCTGGCAGGTAACAGTGCTCGTCAGCATTCACAACAGTTGGGACGGTTTGGTTGGGATCAACCTGCTCTTTAGGTGCGTGTTCATCCTTGTCATAGGGTTAGTCCCCATGGTGAATCCGTTTGTGTACGCCTTCCGCCTGCCGGCGCTGAGAAGAGTGGTCTGGGACAGCCTTAGAAACGGCGGGATCTTCCTGTGGCGTCGTCTCGCTCCGCCACAACAGGTACATCCAGCTTCAATAGAAATGTCTGTCGTTGCTACTTAGTTGCCTTGATTACTGAACAGCCGAAATTGTGTAGTAGCCAGTGGTTTTATTTTCTAAAAATACCGCTAAGTTGCGGCCCGAGCATGTTTACGTATACAAGGACACATTAGTCATTACGTCGGCACATAGAACATTATTCCGGGCCGTTTAAAAACACTATTAGATTATAGATCTTTATTATGTGCTTCTGTTTTGTGTTTATTCACCATTTAGTTATTCCAATTGTAGACTATAGCTAGTGCATTAGAGTTCGAAGTATCGTCTAGATGTTGTTGCCACAAATCGCTGTGTAGTCTTGAGTACATACACATGAACATAATATTTTGTGTATGCTATAAATGTACGTCGACGTAGAAAATGTCGCCTTGTCCATTTGAGTTCTGCTGAACAATGTAGAAATATGACAAGAAAGTACGTAAAGAAGTGCGCTTCTGCCTTGAAGCAAAAATAAAGCATTAAGAAGTAACAAAATTTGGAATGATGTATTCTTGACTCTGAGTCGAAGGGTTGTTATGATGGAACAGGAGCAATTGCACATGATAGCCTCCATAGTAGGCTCTCTGGGTTTTTTTCCCCTCATGATACAGCATTGTTGGCCATTTCTTTTTGTACTGGGTCATTTGCACTGCCTGTTCGTACAAAGGACCCAGTACGACGTACAAAAAGAAATGGCCAGCAAAAGTGTATTATGAGGAAAAACGAAAAAAAAAATGCCCAGAGAGCCTGCTAAGGAGGTTAACATAATGTATGGTCGTACCCATTCTCCTATTCGCAGAGGGACCACAGTCGTGTTGAAACCCCAATAGGCTAATGCCATTGGGGACGGGGCGTAGGAGGATGGGTCCTACCAAGTGGGTTATAGTAGGAGATAGGTGTGGCCTCCAACCATATGCATCTTTGAACCAATCAGAGAATCACCTATTAAAACGATTTTTTTAAAAATCAAAGCCAATCTTCTGATTGGCTGAGAGCTGGCTAGCAGCCACACCCACAAAATTGGAGAGTCTGGAGATCTTAGCCCAGCCGGACAGAGGCTCACCAATGAATATTGTACAGGCAATGGACGATGCTCTGCATATTGATGGCATGATTGACAGAAGAAGCACACAGGATTCTTGGTATTGGATCAGAGAATCCTGTTTATCATTATCCACCAATTCACAGGATGCTATAATAATAATAATATACCGGGTGTATTTGCAGCTAGTGCCATTGGCAGTAGGTACCCAATGTTATGACTGTGTTGCATCAGTACGTTAACAAAATGATGAAGTTACCATTGATAATCAAGACATCATACTGAGTCGAAATCTATCAGAAGGGTCACAAAGGAATACATTACAGTTATTCATTACACATCTATAAAAAAGACATATTCAGACAATTTTTTAACATGTCATATACAAGTACACTGAACCAGACATTCAAGTTCATGAAAAGGTATAAAACATGACAAAATTAACACCTTTAACTTGACTAATAAAAAGCATGAAAGTTGGACTTTGACATTTTATGGCTGCCGCATACGACTGTGGTACAAAGTTGCATAGAATAAATACATGTACTGGATAAATAGGTTCAAATATGTTAATGTCCAGGAAGAAACAAGACATTAAGACACCAATACCTGAGAACTGGAAATACTGGCAAAGCACATTGAAAATATGTCCCAGTCAACTTTTCTACAGAGTCAAGATTATGTTTTATGAATGCACAGTAAGGATAGTCAAAGGAACTAGTGTATTATAGCTACAAACAATTTGATAGCATACCTGAAACTTTGTTGATCAACAACTGGAATCAAAAACCTTCCATCAAGACCCTTGATGAGTCCAGATTGGTAGATCATAGGAGAAAGAGCATTTTTTGCACAAATTGGTCATTGGTGAAATCATTTTGAAAAGGTTGAAGAGCATAAACTTTGAATATGCAGGAAGACACAAAATTAATTTTGATTTTTGTTTATAAAGCTCCCAGTACAGGAGGTGCATAGTTGCTTGGAAAAGTGTTTGATAAAAAAATATGTTTCCAATAAATTGCTGACCTACCAGTAGAACTAAACTGAATGCATCATCGGTATTGTGTCAGTTGACTGCTGGCCAAACATGCTGGATGTTACATGTCCTTAGATAAATGTATGGGCAAGAATGGGTGTGGTTGAACTGTTAAAGTACTGCATAGATGCTAGCGTAAACTGTTACTGCCCAGTCCGAAACTGGCAGCTGTTCTGTAGACATGTGGTACACTTGGTCTATAGAAAGTCTAGTAAATAGCCACTCTTCAAGACACTTAACTATGTTGAGACAACAGATAAGTTTGGCTGCACATGTGAGGTAAATATGATCTTCAACAAGGATATAGAATAAAAAAAGCACACAAGCACAGCAAGCTCAGTAAAGTGGGAGAGGTTGGCAGGATAGTGCTGCAGTCTATACTGGCTCATTTTTAAGATTGCCAAGATTGCCTATTTTTTGAGGTTGTTTGATTCCTCATTCTAATTCCACTATCTTTTTTCCATACATTTAATGCATTGAAAACAATTTTTTTATCATTAACATTTTCAGAGCCAGAGGGACTTAATTGGAATTAGCCTTGCTATACATGTAACTTTGTTTGCTATTATTTTTCCACCTTTCATTGCTCGATACATGTAACTTCGTTTGCTATTATTTTGCCACCTTTCATTGCTCGATACATGTAACTTCGTTTGCTATTATTTTGCCACCTTTCATTGCTCGATACATGTAACTTCGTTTGCTATTATTTTGCCACCTTTCATTGCTCGATACATGTAACTTCGTTTGCTACTGTTTTGCCACCTTTCATTGTTCTTTACCAGACTCTATAAAGAGTCAGCCAGCCTGCCTGGGAGTACATCATACAGCTGAGCATACTATCTCCTCTGGCATGTTATCTGTCTGTTTGGCTAATTTCTACTAATTTTGCAGTGACCTATGTAGTCAGGTGGAGACTATCACTCAAGGCATTTGTCTTAAATGGAGCCAATGTGTCATCAGACATCAGCCAGTAATACATCAGAGGAAATTGCCAGCCACTTTGCACCAGCTCCCTCTGGTCACAGTGCTGTGAACGTCACTTCTGTTTTCTCACAATGATGTTTCAGCGACCTCCACCCCCACCTCCACCTCCTGGTCAGGTGAGTCTCTGGGTGTGAAGATGACCTGGTCCTCCACTGTGGGGCGGGACACCGGCAGCCACTTGTAAGGCGGGATCTCTGCTTGTGTCACCTCCCAGTGGAAGTTATGCAGCAGGTACTTTGTAACATGCTGGTGAGAGAGACAAAATGTCAGGTATAAATTTACAACAGAGTCTGAGGGCTGGACCTTGGTACGCAAATTTCAGGTAGCGAATGTACAATGTATTTAGATGATGAAGATTTAAATCCAACATTTTTTTTTATCTAGACCACTAACTAAATTTTACTTTAAAATGTCCAAATTCCAAGGAAATAAATTGATACGGGATATCATTATTAAAGGTGAACATCTGTAAACTGTAAAATGCTTTCCAGTAAGTATCATGATATAGACGATAGGTTAATTCAGGAAAACAGATTCTAGAATTTCCTTGTACATAGAGCAAAAAAAACAGAGAAACACATGGAACCAAACAAAAAACCTGTAAGTTTGATGAACTTTTCAAAAACATATTGATCAAAACATAGTGATACACGGAATCTTTTATCACTATGGACACTTATATGTAAATTTTCACCTCACTTTTGGGTATCCAGCATTATGATAGCAAGCTGCTTGGTCCCAAGAAGAAAACTGATCAGAGGTGTGGTCATGTTTCACCATCCTCAGAACTAATGCAGGTGGCAGGAAGAGGAAGAGAGAAGGCAGATCACAGATGGAAATGGCATCCAAGAATGACAGAGATCAAAGAAGGATGGAGAGAGTTGTTTGCTAGATCACCCACCCATCCACAATAATTATCTTCCAGACCACAGAATAGAAAAGAAGACAAGCATCTGAAAAAAAAAGAGACATGAAATCGGGTACTCAAAACCTCTCCTACCTTGAGTACTAGTTGCACCAGCTGCGTCCCAATACATCGCCTGGGTCCTCCCCCAAATGCACACAGGTATTCCTCATGCCCTGCATTACTGTGGATAGGAATGTGCGCATGTCAGACTCTGCAGATGTTGTAATTGACCAGTTTGAATGTGATCAACACCAGCACAAAATATTTAGCCTTTGAATGTTTCAACGTTGACAGATTTTTTCCATCGTTTACAAATTTTCTTCTTGACTATACAAAGGTATTTACATATCTATGATATTCACAGAGACATCATGTCTGCACTCAGGGCCATATGGTCCATCTTAACTTTACTTCAACTACAGGAATTATGAATCTAACAAACCTTGTGCTCCATCTCTCTGGTTTGAAGCTGTTTGGTTCAGGGAAGATCTGGGGATCCCTGTGAGCCGTGTGGGTCACATACATCAGGCCATGCTCCTTAGGGATCCTGTACCCGGCAAGGGTAAACTCCTGAAAACCAGAGACACTATGTTGGTCCTAATGCTCTATTTGAAAGATTTGAAAACTGCAAAGTTTACTCCCATCAAGTTATTATGTTTTAATTGCTTACCTGTCTGACAAGTCTCCTACCCCCGATGAAGGGTGGCCAGAGTCGCTGCACCTCAAGGAGGATGTGTTCCAGGAACGTCTCATCTTCTAGAGCCTTCTGTCTCATGGAAGCCTGCAAAATTCAACCATTGTCAAGCTATACGAATACACACATTCCTCCACTTTAGGGATTATGTGTTTGACTTAGATGATAGTTTATGTTCCACATTGCTGGAACAAAAAGTTTTTTCTCTACAAAAAGGTGGAGTAACAGCCTTAGTAGCCCTGACCAGATCTGGACTGAAGACAACTTACCTTGCTTGGCCCTGCTAACTGCAGGGTGAAGGAGGTGAACAGGGAGGAGAAGGCTTTGGGCACCAGGGCTGACACAAACAGCAGCAGGTGGCGGTAGACTTCATCTTCCGAACGGAACCCAGCTGTCTTCATTAGACCTAAGACATTGCTGTGAGAAAATACATAGGTTAGAATTCACTTTGTCTTCACGGTACCAAACGTTCACGGTCTGAGAAAATTTAACTTGTTCTCTTAACTAAATGTTCACTATTGCAGCAAGTGCACATACAAAACGTCTGTGAATCATTTTTTATCAGTAATGATAAGTTCACGTTACAGTCGTCACCGTGAAAACCGTGAACATAACAGTACATTGAAAAAATCAGGAATTACAGTAATGAGATACCTCAAATTTGTTGTTGTACAGTACATATAAATGGACTGGTAGTAAAAAAATAGGTTGGTGTTCTTTAAATTTTTAAAGACAAGACAAACATCTCAACAAGAGAAAGAAACATATTCTGCAATACTTGTGCTTATTCTTTCCTATCCGGTCTCCAATGATCTTCAGAAGCTCATCCTACAAGCAAAAGACAAATGGTTAATGAATAAGCATTTAACAAATCTTTTAAAACTTAATCAATGTTAGTTGCAAAACCATAACAGCTAGCAGATTCAATAAAAGATCAAACTGGAAAATGTCTTCCCTGAAGCCATGAAAAATGACCTGGTGATCACAGGCCCAGCCACAAAAAGATGTGTCAAATAGAAACCAATTGCAATAGAAATGACATGCCATAAGAAAAAAAAGCCAGATTCACAAATCCTGCTAAAAAGGATATTTTTATCCATCAATATCATTGCCTAATGGTCTGTCTGTATCTATGATTTCTTCACAATCATGATGGATTAAGCCATGATCGATGTCATTCCTAAGACAAAAGGGTTGTGTGCAGCATAGAAGACTCACCTTGGCCTCCAGTGCTTTACTGTACCCTGATTCCCAGTTGCCTCCCCATGTAGGCAGCTTCAGATTGGCTGGCATGGAGATGATACCTGAAGGTCAAACAGATGGACAGCACAAAGATCAGACAAATTGTGAATAAGCAGGGAAAACTGTACTGTAACTGAGAACCATCTTTTTGAGATTTTGTGATCCACAACCTCATTTTTTTCCAATTCCAATTATTATTAGGCCTTAGGACTACAGTGAAAAAAACATTAATGGAAATCTGCCCCTACCATGCCAGTGTTGAGTCATAAGTTGTGAGACAAGTGGAGCAAAGCTGTTGTCTGTTTCTCTCTCAATGTCCAAGAACAGACCCATGGAGATCTCTGTGGACATCTGCTTGAGGAGTTCATACACCTTCACAGGTCTCCTGTAGGGCAGGACAGATTCACAGTCATGTGTGGTAAGTGGCCAGGTATTTGTAAGGAGGTTAACAGTTTTTTTCCACTGAATGAACTGGAAAGGTTCTTCTGAAAACCCTTTGTATGGTTCAGTTTACATCTAGGACATTGATTTATTTGAACATTGTAAGCCAAGAGCATAGCAATTTAAATCCTGAATTGGGTTGAGGGTCTCCACATGTAACATTAAAATTGATTTGGGCAATTGTGGCAGTTGTTACAATGGGACATTGTACTTTTTATTTTGTTTGTTTATGCATTTGTTTATTATTGAAAAGCTAAAATTTGCCAAATCAAATAAAAGGATGTTTATACTATAGTTTATATGATATTACAATGTATGTATCAATCCACACAAAGTTAGGCAGTTTTAACTCTGACATGTTGAAGAGTAACTGTGTACTCACCCTGTAGGTATGGTCTGTAATGTTCTGTCACATATTCTGTAAGGAAGAAATTAAGAGTTTAAGAAGTACAGTTTGTAATATCCTGTTCAAGGCTTTAAAACAACATGTAATCACTTCAACTTCTACATGACTTTTAAAAACTATTTGCAAGTAGAAGTGACTACGACTACTTGAAAACTTCCTCAGTGCCAATTACTGCCATGGGTTATTCCCATACGTGACGACTAGTTATCCTGTTTTGATGTTGTTTCCATCAGATGGAGAGGGATATCTTTTATTGCAAATTAAAATAGCCTGATTCCAAAGTGACACCTGATCCATAAAACCAGGTTTACATTCTTATCCACAAAGGGTGAGGAGGGTGACAAGCTGGAGGGTGATTTGGATATACACTGATGACAAAAGTAGACTCATAACTGCCCCAAATATGAAGTGGGACAGTACTGACCTCTCCACAGTGCTCTGGTAGCCGCTGACAGCCTCCTTGTTAAAGAGCGGGATCAGGAGAGCACGTAGAGCTATGGCTTCAGTTCCTGAAGGATCCAAACACAACAGGATCAGGTATGGTTCAAGTGTTCTGCATGACTACATCACTACAGCTACACACTTCACATCTGAACCTCTTTGCCCTCCTTGCCTTGACTGTTCATACCAGCTGGTACTCACACAATTTCACTTGGATCATGACAGAAGAACATCATAGTTCCTCAAAGATATCTAATACTTACAACTGTCCTAAATATTTGTATCAACAACCTGACATGACTAGCTACTGCAGTTTGACTTTAAAAGCATAGAGCCTGAGTATTTGAATACTTACCTCCATTTGATTATTCATCTGTGACATTTGAAGAGCTTTTAAGCATTTATTGTTTTCTGTTTTCTGCCTTTGAGCCATGGAGCTGGTCCACTTAGTAAACTTCAAAGCAGAGTAAAATTACACACAGGCTGTCAGCAGTGCATACAGAGCTGGAACAGCTAACATGGAGAGAACATGCCCGTAGCCAGGGGGGGTTCGGAAGAACTCCCCCACACGCTCAAAAGGTCCGCTTTTTCACACTCAAACTTCAAAGGTCCACTTTTTCATTTCCAAGATTTTTTCATAGGCATGGCTGATTTGCATTTTTCACTGATAGACATTTCATTCAATCTTTAGTGAGTCTATCAGCAAAATTTGCCCTGGAATTTGCAGGAAATTGCTTTTCAGAGGGTCCATATTTCAAAATTTCCCCGGACCTGCATTGCGACGCCTCGTGCCTTTGGTGTCGGACATCGTGGGGGAGTCGGCCTTAAAGAGTTATGCCCAAAGTCTTGTGTATTTAATAGAAATTCCATTAAACTTAACCAGCGAATTTTGCCCGTCGAAATGAAGGAAATTGCAATTTTAGAGGGTCAAGATTTCAATTTTTCCAGGGGAGCATGCCCCCGACCCCCTAGGAAGCTCACGCCTCCGGCGTGAGTCTCGTGCCTGCGGCGCTCGATGGTCCCACAAGTACTAAAAAGAACCCCCCCAACCAAAATCCTGGCTACGGGCATGGGGAAAGATCTGAATTGTCTATCAAAACCTAAAATTCTGAGCCTCAAGAGACTGTAGAATGCTAACTGTTATAAAAACAAAGAAATTTGACCAACCATCAGAAAACAGCACATTGTCTCCATACAGCCCCTGCCAAAGAGCCTTGTATCCCATCTCAAAATGCTGTGTTTTCTCTGCAAGCACAAAAAAGAAAACAAAATAAAAACTGGTTGTCAACTGTACAATAAATACAATTGCTTCTAATCCACTTGGTACTCCTACTAGTTTGTGCAACAAATTATCATTAGAAGTTTATTAGTCAATCAATGATGCAAAAATAGAGTGTCTTCACGATTAAGTTTTTTGTTTGTTTGTTATAATCTTATAATCTATCATTATCAATGTTGTTACAGGACTGTAAAACAATATTTTACCATTTAGAAGTTTTTTGACTGCTTCTGCTGATCCCACAAACACAGTGGGTCGGTTGATGAACCTGGCTTGGAAGATCCTGCTGCTGTAGTCCTGTATTCTCTTCTCCATGAAGCTGACTGGGTCTCTGTAGAACTCCAAGGAGTTGTCCCCCACCCAAGGGTACCCCACATAGCCTGGAAGCTCCGCCATCTTTGCTCCAGGTCTGATCAGACTGGTGACAATGTCAGTATAACAGCAGTATTTTGTGTTTCTTTGTTGTATATGTAAGAAATGTTACCCTGGTATGACTTTGACATTTTCAGCTCCAGAAAAGTTCATAATTTTACATGTCAATGAGTTATAATTCCCTGAGAGATTGCAAAATGACTGCTATGTTGAAAAGAAGTGGGTAGTCAGTTTAATACATCACCATCTTGGGTTGGCTCCCTTTCAAGACCTGCAAGGAAGAAGACAAAATGTCCATCAGGTGACAATATAAGTGTCTGAGCGCTCAATATCTCATATCATATAAGTTATCTAGACTGCCATCTACTACGTATACTTGTGGCAATCAGACACTACCTGAAAACCCGAATGTCCTTTACAATATTACTCATAATATAATAGTAAAGATCCAACAAGAATTAATAGATCCATGGACAATCATCAACATAACCAGATTGCAAAGCAAAACATTGTTCTACACTCTTCCTACCAACCGTTATGTCAGTGTGAAGTTTTATATCAGACCAAGGACGTTCTGATCAAGGACGTCCTTGTTCTGACACATCATCATGATCACTCATGTTCAACCCGGAAGTCCCGTGGAGCCGGTATGTGGAGTATGGGTGGGGGTCTAGTTTGGAATGTCACTTTAAAACGCCCAAGCCACACTCAAATCAATGAATTTGCGACTAAGAATCAAGCTCACAACTAGCACTTCAGGGAAAGATGAAATCAGTAACGTGTACAAGGTACGAATGCTCTATTTTGTCTTAACGTTAGTATAAAAGGGAAACAGTACTCACACTGTCAGCATGCGACAGGGCAGCCATCTTTTCTCGCAATGTTTTGAGCATGTGACCAGAAGTTCAAGGTTACCAGAACTGTCAAATCACCATGATAACGCTTTTGATCTCAAAATTTCTTCCATTCACAAATGTATATAAAGCATATATAAGCAAATTTGGAGTATCCCCTTACTTCTCTCGCGATTTTGATTGCTTCGCTGTGATTGGCCAGTTGATATTTTTCGCGGGAAACTTAACCACGTGACTCCACATAGACCAAAACTACCAAAACACACTTGGGCTGAATCCAAATCTGTCACGATTTTCGCCTGTACCTGTAGACGGACGTATTCGAGGAGTCTCGGCATGATCGGTCAGAAGAAGATCTCCTCTTTCTTCAGCCCCCAACAGGCGAAGAAACGGCCGACAGACGGAGAACAGGGCGGCACCTCTCCAGACGGGAAGGTTTGTTTGTTGGTGTGGGAGGGGGGGCGTATCTCTTAGTTTGAAGTTGGTTTTGTTCAGGGATTGTGTGGTGATGCTTGAACAATTTTGCATTCATATGTTATTCATCCTTGTCGTGATCACTCCCTTTTAATGGATTTCATCACTGTCAAATTTATTCTTCAGACTCAGAGTATGCAGAAAGTCCACATGTGGGTTGTAACCAGTTGCGAGGCATGGAAGGACCTATAAGCCATTTCACAGAAATCAGAACGCATGTGTGGCGACAGAAAGTCTATGTTATATGTCAAAGGTAAAGGCCCCGAAAAAAGAGAAACAAAACAATGGTTGAGAGTAGGGCTGGGTATCGGTACAGCGTACCGGTACAAAACCGTTTTTTCTTATTGGACCGGTCCAGAAAAACCGGACCTGAAAAAATTAGGTGGACCAGATGTTGGACCGATTAGAATATTTTATCAGGCATTCATACTTTTTGGCGCTTGCAGGTGGAAGAAAATAACTAGAGTGAAAGTAGAGTAGAGTTTATAGTAATTTCTACCAAGTTTTACAGCAAATTGTACAGGTGCAGTTAGCGTTGTAGGCCAGTGTAAGTCTAACACTCCATCAAACAGATTTCTTTGTAGTGAAATGGACCATTGGTATGAGTCATACTGCATCAGGTCCAGGTTTAGGTCCGGACCTGGACCTGATCCTTTGGGACCTGAACCGGACCTGGACCTGATATTTCTGTACCGGTACCCAGCCCTAGTTGAGAGACTTGAGAGAAGGATTGTTTTCTTTTTTGGGAACTTAACCTTTGACATATTACCTAGAATTCCTGTCACTGCACATGTGTCCTGATCTGTGTAAAAGGGTTTATTCCCTTGTATATTACATACTAGGCAGGAGGACATAATATATAACATAAAAGTAAATACGTCCTTCCATGCCTAGTTGCATCGGCTGACGTGGATAACTGTCCCATGTCATGGAGTAGCCTTTTTTTTGTAAGTCAAGGAGGTTTTTGTTCTAAATTCAGCCATGAGCCTAGAAGAATTTGAGTAGATTTCATGTCTGATCAAAGAACATATCAACAGAAGCGCTTAGAGAGCTACTTGTGCTAGTATATTGTAGACTTCAGTAATTGTTCCACCTGTGCAGGCCACTCCTGTGAAAAAACTGAAAGCTGACGACAGTCCAACCTCCCCTCCTACCAACAATGGACTGTCCCCTGAACAGCGTGCTCGGATGGAGGAGAAGAAGAAGGAGGCCCAGGCGAAGCTGGCGAGCAGGAACTGCCCTGCTGAGATGGGAGAGACGTGGAGGCGGGCACTAGATCAGCAGTTCAGCAAGCCATACTGGCTCAAGGTAACAAACACCTTACTGCCCTTTTTGATATTTTGCAACTTGATCTAAGGTTGCATCAGTAAATGTTAATAGTTCTTGTCTCGATACATTTCCAGATATGTGTGGCCTTTGTTGGTTGCATAACAACAATGATATGTTTTGTTAACATTTTAGGGGACCATTGACCTCAAGATGCACAGTCAAATCAATGAAAGGGCTTATGCATATATAAACATGTTCATACATTCTGGTGCCAATTCTTGTAATGTTGTGTTTTCTTCAGCTGATGTCCTTTGTTCAGTCAGAGCGAGCCAGTCGGACAGTGTACCCACCCAGCCAATCAGGTCTTCACTTGGACTCAGATGTGTACCATACAGGAGGTACAGGAATATACATGGAAAATATTGTTAAGGCCTCCTGGAATATAGACATACCCCCAGGTGTTATGACTGAAAAAGCTGTCATCAAGCTTGGTCAAAATATCCTGTAATTTTGGAATGGAGGAAAGGAGAAATACCATTTAAACTTAGATAATGGCTTGACAAGTTTTAAGTGACCAGTGCTTCATCATCTTTACCATATTGCCATTAGATCAGTGCTCAGTTATGTTTAATGGTTTACATATCTCTCCCCACTCGCTATCCAGTGTTTCCTCCAACACTGTTAGCTCTCCCCACATGTGCATTTTTGACATCTGTAT
>NC_049982.1:14362177-14423764 GCF_000003815.2 Branchiostoma floridae
TTTCCTTGTACAGGTAAAAGTGGTAATCTTGGGACAGGACCCATACCATGGCCCTGGACAGGCACATGGTATGTACCATAGGAAAGGCCCCGTAACATTAGTCCGCGAAGCTTGACATTGTAACCTCCAATGTTCCCTTAATTGAGCCAGCTGCAAGCCGTGTCATTTTGTCTTTCTTGTCAAGTTGCTGCCGACATATCCTAGAAGATCAGGAGATGTGTGGAGGTTGGAGATTCACATGATGATGTAATAAATCTGTGCCTTTTGTTTCCAGGTCTCTGCTTCAGTGTGCAGCGCCCTGTCCCACCTCCACCAAGGTATAGAACTTCACACTTCTTTTTTTTCTGTAACAAATCCATAGACAATATCCAGCTGCCATTTCCAACGGTGTATTATAATACAGTGAAACCTGTCTATAGGGGTTACTCAAGGGACTGGCCAAATTTGGCCCCTATGGGCAGGTGGCCCCTATAGGCAGTATGGCAAAAAAAGGTACATTTCACCACAAGCAATAAGTGACAAGGCATTCAGCTTCCACTGAGTATTTATTGACAATATTATTAAGGTTATACATTTAAACTAAATATGAGTTTAAAACAAACAGTTTAATGAAATACATTTGAATTACTACGACTGCTACAGCACTGTAGCTGTTCCCTTATTTCTGTATAGTAAAATGTATGCCAATCATGACATTAACGATTTAGAGAGAAGACATAACGTTACATGTACTCTACTATTATTAGACATTAACTCTAATCTGAGTCCGACACTAATCTGAGTCTTGCCGTTCTCGGAATCTGCCGAATTACCAACGTCAATGCGTGTCCCTCGGGAGTCGAAGCCTTCGACATCGTACGTCTGAGTCAAAACTGACAGACATTTGCTTGGTTCTCTTGTCTTTTATCCAGTTGGAATTGTCTGAACACGAAGTCAGCGCCGCCATTTTCCTTTGTTCCTCGATCTCACTTTTTCTGAGCTTGGGTCACAGCGCGAGTCCCTGGCAACTTTGCCAATCGAATAGACAAATCTTGTAAATGCCGCTAGTTGCCGGCAAAAATTAGACGTTCAATCACTACTGATGACAAGTTCATAATCATTTCTAAGCATCAAAACACCACAAAAACTTTCATTTGTTCACGAAGGCTTGGCTTGACTTGTCTGCATGTGCCATTATGCCGAGATGGTCACGACGAAATAAAACTTTCTCTACGTAGGCTTATTTCTTTGACAAAAATCCAACTAAGTCTAGTTCTCGCATAAATAATGGTGATTTAATTGATTTTAATCATTTCTATACCATAATTACCGTATTTTATGCTATACATCAGAATTCTTGTTGCGAAATTTTACCTTGGTAAAAATGGACTCGTCCACTGACCCCAATTGAACTTGTTCATTTGCTGCAGCGACGCCATCTTGGAAAATCACGCAAATAAGATGCCGATATTTTTGGCCCGCGGAATACAAAAATTAGACCAGCGTACATGGATTTCAAGAACATATAACATCAGATACATGAACGGATGGTCTACTTGTAAAATCTGTCCATATAGTCTTCCAGTCTGCACAGAAATGACGATGTAGAGAAGGGTACAGTGCAAAGAGTCTGGGGCGAGAAAAAACGCCAACAACTTGGGTGGAAAAACTTCGCATAAAATCACATAATTTTGTATACTGTTTCTTTATTCAATGTTTCCTTCGTAAATCTTCCAAGTTGAGCCTACATTTTGCTGATATATTGCAGAAATTGAAAAAAAAAAGTGAACCCCGCGTGGGTTTAGCGCGGCGTAACGCGGCCGGCCAGGTGACCGCTATCGGCAGTGTTGGCATAGCGGCCGGACCGAAAGAAAATCGTCTGGCCGCGACCGCATTCGACAGGTGACCGCTATAGACTATTTCTTAATGCTTAGGTCAATGGGGAAAATTCAAGGGACCGACAAAAACTGACCGCAATGGCCAGGTGGCCCCTATACTCAGGTGACCCCTAAGGCAGGTTTCACTGTACATGAAAATATGCATCAATTAATGTTCTGTTAGTACACCACTTCTATGAGATTAGGATTGTAGTACAGCAAATGGGACAAACCATCCAGAATTAAGAGACAAGTATGAACAAGATAGTTATATTATGTCCTGGATTCTGTCCTTGGAATGAAGGACAAAAAAACGTGGAGGTGTGTTGTCTTGCCATAATGCTGTCCCCCACTTTTTTGTGACAACCCACAACTCTCCTTTCCCCTGTGTTTCCCCAGCTTGGTGAACATGTATAAGGAGCTACAGAAGGATGTGGAAGGTTTTGAGATCCCCAAACATGGAGACTTGACTGGATGGGCAAAACAGGGTACTCATCAAGCCTTCAGATATGCCTATCTCTGTGTATTATTGATGTTTTACCAAGCAGGAAAATAATTCAAAGCACACCTTTCTGTCAATAAGTTGTAGATTTCAGCATAAGAAAAGGCTGTAGTGTTGTCCTTCCTGACTAAACTCTATCCTGTGTATATTTGGTAAGCCCTTAGTAGACCATGGGATTATTAGAAATAGAAGTAAGAAAATTAAATTTTCAAGCAGCCTACATGCATCGTCTGTTTTGCAGGGGTCTTGTTGCTGAATGCTGTTCTGACAGTCCGTAAACAAGAGGCCAACTCCCACAAGGGCAAGGGTTGGGAAGAGTTCACTGATGCTGTCATCACCTGGCTGAACAAGAATGGTGATGGGATTGTCTTTATGCTGTGGGGGTCATATGCACAGAAGAAAGGTAGCTGTATCAACAAGGTATGGTATAGTTCTTTTTCACCATGTGACTGGCTTATATGGATTGACGTTTCTGTTTCGAGTCCAAGAAATAAGTGGCTGATAATTGAAAAATAATTACATCTGAAGCTATGAATGTTAAGGAAGAATTGTCACAATTGCAATGTAAGGCCTGTCTGTGGGCTGTTACTATTCATATTTTACTTTAGGCCACACCAATTTAATTTCTTGGTTCACGGATTCGCTCGCTCCTATTTTTTGGAGAAAAAAAATAATAATAAAAATTACCACTCAGCAAATTTTCACCATTAATGAAACCATTCACCAGCTTTCTGGTGTAGCAAATTGGCCTTTATATTATAAGCTCCTTAAAGTGTGGGTACAGGTGCTGTTACTGTACAATAATAGTGTTTTTGTACTTTTCTCCAACCTGAAAACTTTTTTTCTTGATGTTTTGGATTAGCCGTTACCTTTACCCCAACCATTTTACAATTTTTATTTTTATTTTTATTTCGCCCTCTCGCTCCATATTTTTTATGAAAAAATCCGTGAACCAAGAAATTAAATTGGTGTGGCCTTATTTTGAAGTTTATTCCTAGTCTTTAAAAACAGCTTCTGACTTGTAAGTGTTGTGACATCTCTGGTACCATATAGCCATTACTGTTTGATAGTACATAGTTGTAGAACTTTGTACATTTTTTTCTTCAGAAGAAGCACCATGTCCTGAAAGCCCCCCACCCCTCCCCGCTGTCAGCCCACAGAGGCTTCCTGGGTTGTGGACACTTCTCCAAGACTAACGAACTTCTCAAGTCTGCTGGGAAGACTCCAATCAACTGGTCCAAACTCAGCTGAGTCGTCTCACCAGTGTGCTGTCTTCATCTTAAGGGAAAGCTTTCAAAGTGGAACTGAAAACACGGAAAAAGACTAGATTGTTTTAAACAAAGAGGTTTATATCTTTATTACGTTTAAGTTGTAGAAGTTATTGTGGACGATAGTGATGTTACTTTTTTGTTAAATGACTCTGTGTACTTCTTAGTCATATCACTTATCAAGATAACTTTTATTTGTCATTTACATCAGTTTTTCTGTCCTTTTCTGTCTGAGTTGAACTAGTCAATGAGGGAACACTACAGTTTGTTAAAGTAGACTGTTCCAGTGAGATAAATGGCAATAAGAAGCTGTACTAACAGTACCTATAAAAGAAGATCAACTTTGAGCTCACAGCCTACTGTGTAAGAGCTGTGGAAAATATCTGTAGTACCGGTAAGAGCTGTGGAAAATATCTGTAGTATTGATGGTCAAAAATTGCCAAACAATTGACAGTGATTTTGCATCACCTTGCAATAGACTTTGCATAGCATTGAAGTCGAAATGAGCTGATCTGTTGTAAGAAGCCACCATACTAGTATACTGTACAGTGCATGATGTGCAATTGTAATGCTTGTAGTTGTAGTGTCATACTATAACACTCATAAACAGGATGGATCATTGATTGTGTGATTTTATGGTTTAGGTACAATGTGTTCATCAAGGATAGTCCACTTTAATACCTGTAGTTAGGTCCTGTTGAGACTAAGAGACAACATCTATTGTATTTAGCTTGTTATGATATTTACCTTGTTAAGATATTTAACCCGTATTAGGTTTTAATGTGCTAGTCTTGTTGCTTTTGAGTTCATGTTCAGCCTACAATAAATAGCGTTTTGTTTGTATATTCTTGGAATCAGTTTATTCAATGCATATTTTTATTTTATCAGCACCTTTTGCCAGGTCACCTTTCCCAGCACTATGTATAAAGAGGTCTGCACGCCCTTTTGTACACTTTAGCCGTTTTATCTCGAAAAGTTGTTAGCCGGACAAAATCAGTTTATTCTGCATTTGGTGAAATAAGGGCCTTAATTTTACTTGTGTAGAACAGAGTCAGTCATAATTTTATGCACCTCTGGTTTGTTTATTTCCGTAGCTGATAATTTACACCGATGGAGCATATGATTGAAAGGCAAACATAGGTGAGCACTTTGTTGTGGTTTGGAAAGTAAAATTGGAAAGTGTTAATCGAGTATTATGCCACCTAGCAGCATTTCCTATATTGCAATTGGTGATTTGGCTATTGAAATGGAAGGTGAGGATTTTGCTGTCTGGCATCTGGTTCAAAAGATGAGCAAATTAGTTCTTCCATGGAGGTTCAAATATTATGGTTCTTCAGGCCATTGAAATCATCAAATATACACAATAGAGTATCCTGGTGTGTCTGTGTTCCAACGAAGTTGTTCTTGAAACCTAGCTTTAGCAATCACAAGTCAATTCACTGCTAGGCGTTTCCAGGACCTCTATATAAACGAATGCACCTGGAAAGTCAGATATTTAGCTGCACTTTGAGCTTAAGACGATAGGTGGCGCTTCCGTTTTGAATATACTGTACGTATTGCGACGTATAAACCTTGATTGAACTCCACTGCTATTTTATGACTTAAGTACTATGTATTTGAATATCAGTGGGGAATATTCACGGTAAATTTTGTCTATGAGGGATTTCTCAAATAGCAGTGTATTTGACTTGTATCGAATCTGCGGATACGACTGAGTCGCTAGTGTTGCTGCTGAGAAAGCGGGAAAGGTATCAAAATTTGAGTTTGGGAGTTTGTGACTATGTTTCCAACAGGAATGAAGCGCTTTTAAATTCGCGAATTGTAGTACCGAAAAACAAACGAGCTATGTCTCAGGAGGATAGCGAGGAGGAGATCTGGGGGTACAGAAGTCGTTTGAAACGCGAACGGCAACATCGACCGGAGCAGGCGGATGGGGAGGGGGGCGCGGACCGGTACCCTCCCCCCTCTCAGGCGAAAGGAAAGGCTCGCGACAGGAAAGCCACCACTCCCAAAGGGAAAGGTCTGATGGTTGCTATGTAGAGTGTAAAATGTCTAAAGCGCCTGTAGTGTTTACTTAAGTGGTACCTGGCCCTGAAAGAGGGCGTCTACTGCTGTCTCAGTGTCTGGATGAGTTGTGTAACGTTAATCTCCAAGCAGATGTAGCAGTCGGGCATGTTTGGAGCGTGCCCATTAGATTACACTAGTTCGACCGTTACTAGAATTTGCCAGTCCTGTTTGGGATCACTATACAGCAAAGGATATCAAGAAGCTCGAAGCGGTACAGCGTCGTGCCGCCCGTTGGGTGTGCAATAGGTACCGCCAGACTTCTAGTGTCAGCGAAATGCTCCACGACCTCGAGTGGCCATCACTCCAGGAAAGGCGATGGAAGGCCAGACTTGTCACCTTCTTTAAGTACCACACGGATGATCTCACTATCAACTGTAAGACAAGCCCTTCAACACAAACTACTAGTAGAAGTTCCCGCTCGACCCATCCTGCGGCTTACAGGGTCCCCATCAGCAAAACACAGTACAGGCAAAATACTTTCTTCCCACGTACAACTAGGGATTGGAACAACCTCCCAGCTGAGGTAGCTTTGTCATCAACCCTGCCAGTTTTCAAATCCAAAATTTAAAGTCCCCCTTCGCTTGCGCAGTGGTCTTCTCTGAGTAAGCTATGGCTGCAGAATACTCAACAAGTTGAGGGTGGCAGCCCTAATGAAAGAAGAAGAAGAAGTGCCCGCACAAACAGAAAAAAACGTATAGACCGCTGATACAATCAAAACAAACCTGACTGCTATGTATGCTTTGATATTAAGAGTTGGGAAACCGATACTCTAACAGTTACTGGTGGTAGGCCAAGGGGTTACACATATTCTGTACATGGGATGTCTGCACTCCTACAATAAGGACATCCCCAGGTGTTAGCTGTTTTGTAATAACAGCAACATTAAGCTGAGAACTAGTGTGTCACAATATAGGATACTTTACCTGAAATGTTATGGAATTTGTCTATAGTATTTTATATCTTCAATTTTTGCACATGCTGCATCATAGGAAAAACTACCTCCAAGTCACCAGGCAAGTCTCCGCGGGGCAGGCAGTCAGGAGATAAGACGACCCCGAAGCGTGTCATCCATGAGGGTTTCTGCCCAAACTGCCAGATGCCATTCAGCCTCCTATTGGTCCAGTCTCCACGCTGGCACGTGGCTGAGTGCATGGAGCAACCCATCCAGGCAGAAGGGGGTAAGTAGTAGGACTTAAAATTTCAGAACTATCTTTTCTTAATTTCTTAGTTCAGGTAAAAATGGATGAACAGATACAGTTTGTTGCTCAAGTGGGTTCTATTCTTTAGACTACAATGTCTCTTTAAGGCTACAAGAAGGGATAAAGAACCTTTAACATACTGTACATCTCCTTTCTTAAATCCTTACCAGAATGCCCTGCAGGCCTGTCCTGTGACTGCACCATCCCCTCCCACTACAGGAGGTTCCAGCACACCCTGCTGGCAATGGGGAGGGCGGGGCTGCCAGACACTGACCTGCAGGACGCTCACCTGATGCCCTCGCAGGGTAAGCAGCGTGCGTTGAGCAGTTTATCATAACTGACAGGTTTCTTGTAAATGGATCAGCTAATCTAAGATTTTGTTACCTCCTAGCAGCATGATTAAAAGACTACCCATGGCCACATTATAGCTAGATTGACCATGACAATGTAATGTCATTTAGACTGCATTTACCATACTAAGATGGCCCTTGAAGTAAAGTGAGAAAGTAAGTATGGCCTTTTATAGAATATCTAATGTATTTTGTGTGTTATATTTGACACACAGGAGATGAAGACCATGACAGCAAAGACACTGCCACATCATCTGTCACCAGTGTCTGTATGGAACAGGGGGGTGGAAGGAAAAGGGAGCTCTCAGTCAACTCTGTGGAGGAAGTTCCTTCTCTGAAGCGTATGAAAAAAAGGCAGTATTTCAGAAGCAGAAGTTGCTCGAACACTTTCTCAAGACGAACCAAGAAAAGGAGCGTTTTTCTTCAACAAGGCCAGAGTCTCGTCATCAGAAGGTTTGGCTGCCAAAGAGAAAGGGAAGACATCAAGGGCACCATCATCAAAGCAGGGTGTTAGTGAAGTGAAGTCTAGACATTTTCAAGTGTCAGTCAATTCGGGTTCAAATCACACAAAACCAGAGGATCAAACAATCCCCAAACTGCCAAACATGTCAAAGAAATGTTTGGGTATGAGGAGACAAATGTCTGAAGACAAGATAACTGACCAAAGAAAAGTTAGTAGCACACAAGGCTGTGAACAAAAGATGGAAGAAACAGAGGAAGCGTTGGAAGAACAGGAGAGTTTAAGTGACATAGACATGTTTGGAGAAGACAGTAGTGAGGATACTCCTCAGATAAAGAACCCAGCTAAGTCAAGTCAAGAAGAAAGTGACAGTTGCAGTGATGAAGACATCTTTGCCAGTCAGGATGGTGATGGAGATCCTGTCAATGAAGAGGAATGTGGAGACAAGAATGATGTACCTGGGTTTGATGTATATTTGGATGACTTGGTACGGGAAATGTCTGACTGGAGAGATGGACAGAGTGATGGAGATGATGATGACAAGGAGAAGGAAAAAGAAGATAAGGATTCAGATTATGCTGTAGGAGGCAGCCAAAGCTCTGTGAACAATGTTGTTACAGAAACATCTTCCTTCTCCCAAACCTCCAGTCAAGGAAAGGGTGGAGCTAAGAAACAGTCTAGGATATTCTCCTTTTTCAAACCAGTCTCAGGGAGTACTGTACCAAAATCTGCACAGGTGAAAACTGAGGTCAAACACAATGTAAAAGGAGGAAGGTCTACCCAATTGGACATTACAGGAAGTGTGGGTAAGACCCAGACAGGGACAGGGTCTGAGATGGGCAGGACCAGGAATTGGAATGGAGGAGCGACATTCTCCTACCCACGAGGAGGCTCACAGGGGGCACCAGCAGCTAAACAGTGCCCGTTTTACAAGAAAATACCTGGTAGGAATGGAGATAAAAGCAATTGACTTTATGTTTTATCTGCATGTGGGCTTATAGATCTGCATGTACATGTACACTATGCTTTTGAAATCCATATTACAAGTTACACACTTGAGCTTTTGTCAGCATGTCTATAGCCAAGATTTTTGTGTCATGTTCTAACAATTATACTATTTCAACATGCAGGAACTACATTTGTAGTAGATGCATTTCGCTATGGTACTATCCCAGGATGCACGGCTTATTTCCTGAGCCATTTTCACTACGATCATTACCAGGGTCTCAGCAAGCACTTCCGACATGCAATCTACTCAAGCAAGGTACATACAGTACAGATGCCACTGTGTTTTTATAACTTGGTTTTTCATACAGTGATATGGACATAATAGATATGAGTCTTTATTGCTTTTGACGATTAATGTGATATCTCGTTTCCCAGGTAACGTGTAACCTTGTGAAGAAGAAGATCCGTGTGGCAGACAGGTACCTGCACCCCCTCCCCCTGAACACCCCCTGTGATGTGGAGGGGGTACAAGTCACTCTGCTGGAGGCAAATCAGTAAGTGGTCTTGTTTCATTTCCTTCATTCAGTAGAATATATGATAATCATTTAGATTCAAGATGTTTTCATTGCAATCTGCATCCAGGTTACAATGGTAGGAAATATTCATACAATGTTGCTTATCATATGTCTCCAACTTACAAGCTTAAAGTAAAGTAGTACATGTAGTTTATAGCAATCCCACTGTTGACCACAAAGTCATTGGGGGCATTTTTTGTTCTGACCTTCAGTTTGCTGCCTGCTTTATGACTTGCCAGCTTTCAAAGTTCAGCTTTTAAGTTGTCATGTGACATTTTGCTTGATGTAATACAGGCAGTCTCCACCACTTAGGCATTTAGACCAGGTAACTACCTCAGAAGTGCACTGCCCAACACTACAGAGGATGAAATAACAACTATATGACTGTATTGTATGTGATCTTGTGCAGTTGTCCAGGTGCTGTAATGTTCCTGTTCCAGCTGCCAGATGGGAAGAACCTGCTGCACACAGGTGAGACACCTGTCTGATGCTTACACCTGTACACCGCCAAGTATGAGGGAAGACAAGGCTACCTCCCCAACATAGAATCTGCATACTACAATGTTTTAGTTTTTGTTGAATGTTCTTGTTGTATTGGTGTGTTAGCATGAGAAATTAAGAGTGAACCAGTCTATAACTGCAGTGCAGTCTTGTATACAAATCAATTGAGCAGTCAATGAATAAGATAACAGTATCAAGTGGTGCTTACTAAAGCAGATGGTAACATTTTTTTCCAATAGAACAATTTTACCGCTGTGATCATGTCTGAGTAAGTGAGTGAGTGTCATGACTGAAAGTGTTCCCCCTTTACATAATTACAGGAGATTTTCGAGCAGACACATCGATGGAGTGTTACCCTGCGCTGACTGGGTGCAAAGTTCACACACTCTACCTGGACACCACGTAAGCCTCACTGCTTCTCAACTCTAGCTGTTGATTATAAAATAAAAGGAAAAAAAGCCAAAACTTGGCATTATATGTTTAGGAGCTGTGAAAAGAGTTTGCCTTCAGACAGTCCCAGACTTCTGAAATCTTCACAACTGACCGTTTGACCCTCTGTATTAACCTTGGGGATGTTTGGTAAGATGGAGTTAGCAGTGTCATGTGTTGATGAGCTACTTGATGTGATGTTTATTTCTTGCCATGTGTAACAGTTTCTAACACTCCAATGGTCCATCAATGACTTGCATCACCTTCTAAGCTGATGTGAAATTTTCCATTTTGCTATAACCGTATTGTGATGTATTATCATTCTGATGACTAATCACAATACCCAATTATCATTGAAATTGTGGAAATATCAATTAGCCACTGCCTGCAAAGAAGTCAACCCCCCAGCATGGTATGTAGGAATATTAGATAGATTTATAGGCTAGATATTTTTTAACTTTATACTTTATTATACCTGTTTGTTCACTTGGGTACAAGTTTGCAAATAAAGATGACACTGTGTGCCTGTACTAGGTACTGTAACCCAGCCTACAGCTTCCCTGCTCAGATGGAAGTGATAGACTTTGCAGTGGGTGTGGCCGTGGAGGCAGTACAACATAACCCCAAAACTCTCATTGTCTGTGGCTCCTACACTATCGGGAAGGAGAGGGTCTTCTTTGGTGAGTATTACTGCTTTAACTTTTGTTTGTATTTTATGTTTAGCACCAAAATATGGGTATACCAGGAAGGATGGCAGGGTTTGAATTGCAGAAGGAGATTGTCAGAAAAAGAAACAGGATTAGTCCCTGTCAGCGTCACTCACATATATTCAATATTTTTTGCCTTGCCGCCAGGCAAGGCCTTACGCCAGCTTTCTTCCATGGATCCATGGATGGACGGACCTGTTAACCCAGCCCTTCCAAAGCCCCTTCCAAAGGCCCTTCTTTTTGCTGGAAGGTGACAGTTCAAAATTAGTAATGACCATTCGATACAATGACCATACTCACATGTAGTTGACCCCTAAGGGTACTCAAACATTAGGGAGGCAAGCCAATCCACTGGACCACGCTCGCTCGCGGCTAATCGCTCGCTCGCTCGCTCGCTCACTTGCGGCTACTCGCGGCCGAGTTTCATGGCTTAGTTAGACAATGGTACATTCCAGGCGAGTATTAAAACGCTCTTCTAGACGCATGTTACTGTATGTGGTCCAGCGTAATAAATCTACGCTTTAACTCACCATGTTTATATAAAGATATATCACAAATTGCATCAGAAGGAACTTAGTTTGTAATAAAATATAATGCATATTCATTGTGGGTCAAAAAGTTTTACAAAACCTGTTTAATGTGCCAATAATTCATCTGACATAAATTATGATAATGAGGGGGGAGGGGGGCGACATGTGGAACTCAGGATTTTTAAGCGTAGAATCTAGTCTAACTTACCAAAATAACATAAAATACGCGGCAAGGCACAGCTTTTTTAAAAAGATTTCTTGTTTCTATTGGAGTAGAAAACCATACACAGGGATATCAGTCTGATCATAGCCCCGACACTACCATATCAGTACATTAATTTTACGTTTTTTTAGCCATAGCAGAAGCCTTGGGCTGCAAGGTCTGTGCGACACGTGACAAGAAGAACACGCTGGACTGCCTGGACTCTGATCAGGTGAAGCGACTGGTCACGCTGAATGGTCGGGAAACTAGACTACATGTTCTGCCCATGAAGGATCTCAAATTCAATGTAAGTATCAGGTCTTTGCTTGCCCCTACATCCTTGTAATATGTTTAGGCCAACTAGATAAAATTTTGCCTTGTACATGTGTCACCTTTACTCGGGTGAGAGTGAGTACCTGGCTTCGGCTGGGGCCGTCCCTCGGATAGGACGTTAAATGGAGGTCCCGTGTATGGGGAGAGCCACACCCCATGCACGTTAAAGAACCCCCACAAGTGCGATGGTGCGGTGTGGATGGAGCAAACCATTCTGTCTAGAGTTGGTGATTCACTACAAATCACCCGGACGGAGGCCTGGCGAACCTTCGTGTCGTATCAGCCACACGGTGATTACATCATTCACCATGCCCCGGAGAGGAGATATGCGCCGCCAGGGTACTAAAATGCCTATTGATACAGCAGCATGTTGTGCTGCCCCTACGGCTGATTAATCAGCACACGGCTGATTAAAAGGCTATGGGACGAATGAATGAATGAATGAAAGTGTCTTAATGTCATGCACTGGAATACCATCAGTGCTTGTGTGGTTGAAAACAGTCACTTACTGATATTTTGATGTGAATCAAAAAGTGCTGTCAAGTAAGTTTCATATAACTGTAGGTATGGTGTATTGCTACCAGACTTAGATAAGTCTAATGTATTGTTTTTCTCTCCTTTCTCTGTTTCCCAGAGCCTAAAGAGCTATCTGGAGGGATACAGGCCACAGTACGACAGTGTGCTTGCCTTTGAACCAACAGGCTGGACTCACAACAATAGCGTTTCCACTGTGGCAAATATCAGGCCAAAGAGACATGGCAACATCACTGTATATGGTAATAGGATGTTTGTTTCTTTGAGTGGCATACATTCAGGACATTGAAATTTCTTAATATTTCATTTTTTGCTGTTGTTTAGTTGATACATTTTGTAGGTAGGGGACTAACATAATGCTGCATTGTAATATGTTACCAACATGACTAGATGATGATGATGAATATGTATTAACTGCCTTGGTGTGGTTACACTTTTAGAGTGGTGTCCCTTCAAATTGCATGCATGAGTTGAAATCATCTGAACTAACCGTCAAGCATGAGGTCATTGGCAGGGGCTAAAGATGAACACAGCTTATATGAATGACTAAGACAGTAGGGTAGAGTAAACCTGTATGGAATTCTGTTCATACAGGTATTCCATACAGTGAACATTCCAGCTACACGGAGATGAAGCGGTTTGTCCAGTTCCTGCAGCCAGCAAAGATCCTGCCAACTGTCAACAACGGATCACCCAAGTCCCGCCATGCAATGGAGCAGATCTTCCAGCAGTGGGATTCGGAGGGGAAACAGCAGTCTTTGGCATCTTGGGTCAAATAGAGCTACGGCTTAATGTAGAGCATATTTGATAAAGTTTCAATATCATACAGCTGTAAGAAATGAAAATGTTAATTTGTTTGATTTGTGAGGGATCTTGGAGCTATAACGATATACTAGTGTGTAAAATGAATTAAAGCTATAATATGTATTGATACCTATGTTGCTTATTGTTTGAATGTAAAGCTGTCTACTTTGCTTGACTCTTTGTCTTTGACTCGTTCTTTCATTTCATTTTACGATGTCAAGGAACAAGAATTGTTTCGATGTGGCTATAAAGTTGCTTGGAAAAAGATGCATTGTGTAGAAATTATGCTGATACAAGTTGACAATCATGTAGTTAATTAAAGGATTGGAGCAGAGGAGATCTGGACCCATGGTCAGAAACGAGATCTGAATATGTTATTGCATTACTTATTGTACTACGTGTACATGATGGACTGGCTGGAATATTGCCTACGTCATAATGTTAGACACCACAAAATTCCTTTCTATGGATAATAACATGTACACTTGTGACATAGTCGTAGAGCATAGCACATGCCAACTCTGCGCGATGTGACAAAAAACGTATACGTGAAGTTTGTGCCTGTGCTGAAGAAACTCCTGCTGTGTATTTCTTCCAATTTGGGTCAACCAATTTACTTGACCAGCTGGAATATTGTCCATGTTATACTGTTAGACATCACAAAATTTATTTCTGCAGATTTCCATGTACACTTATGACATATTATAGCCTGTTAGCTCTCGGAATTTTCCTTCTTTTGAAAAGATTAAGTCAACAAAGTAATAATGATCAATAACTGAATTAATGTTATATTTCATATTCTAAGAGCTTAAGAAAATAAATCAATGTGCCAACAAATTTATTTGCTTTTTTTCTATTGGAAGAATATGAATGAAATAAATGTTGTTACATGACATCCTGTTGATGTTCCTCCATTTTATACTTTTAAGGCCAGTCTTGTTTTCCTGTGGCATTAAATTTGACTCCATGTGCATATTTTTGTGTTGCTCTATCATCAACTAACTAGTTTGGTATCCCTGCCTTTCCGAAGTATTGAAACACTCTTCAGAGGTGAGAGGATAAATGGAGAGATCGTTATTGAAGCGATGAAAGGGAAGCGATGAAAAGTTTACAAACTCGAAGCAAAAGTTGGAGAAAGTTTGACTGCGGACTGTGACCAGATTGGCTGATATCCCAGGTCATCAAGGGTCAGGGGGCGTGGTCTTTCTCTTCCAACATGGCGGCCTCAAGGTAAAACGTGATTGAGAGTTAGTCTGGATTCGTAGCAGATTTTAGCTTTAAAATCGCATTTGGTCGCAACATCTTTTTTCTTTGCATTTCGTAATACACAAAGTGTAGCCAAATGATGGTTTTGCGACCTTAATCTTGCCATTTTGTCCTGAATTATAGTAATATGTTGCCCCATATTCATGGTAAACTGTAACGTTACCGTTACATCCGGTTGCTTGCGGACCTTTTGTTTTTCCATCAAAATAATCATTTTCGTGACATGATCGTTAAGTTAGTTTGGCGTCATCATCAATCATTAGCTGTTCTTTCGTTTTTAAAGGGGAAAACGTAAGAGAACTAGTTGAAGCGACTTGAAGTTACTCCTAATTATGGTTCAGCGTTCTGGCAGAATTCAAGACTAAGCCACCACCACTCAACGGAAACTTCCCTGTCCTGTGCTTAAATGTTTTCCTCACCAAGGAAACCTAAAGGGAGAAGAAAAGATTGTGTGTTTCTGCCGGACTGAATTCGGTCAGAAAACTCTGACGATCTTTCATATGAATGTTTCCTGTTTTTCCCTTTATCAAGAATTAGACTACCCCATAAATAATAATTTCAACCAACGACCTTGTTTCAACTTATCATTTCTGACAAATTTCCCTGACTCTACTTGCTCACACACTTTTAGTTTTACTACGGTAACTGAAGATGACTGTGAAGATACCAAACAATAATGTTTCTAGGTGGAATGCCAGAAACCCTAAGTAAACTCAAGCCTCGTAATTTACCTCATTATTTAGGCAGTGCAGTGCTAATTATTAACATTAGACTGTAGACACAATACCTTTAACAATGGATTATCAAACAGTGATCTGTACTCAGCAACCAATGGTAGGCTACAATCAAATACAGGTGTGGGCCACCTGTTAGAGAAGGACAGAATTTTTTCCCTTTTTGTTCAGTTTTTGTTTCAATTTTTCTGTATCACGAGTCGATTGTGGTTGAAACTCAAACATATTTCAGATTAGATATATTGTAGAATTTGCTTTATGTACTTTGAAGCAGAAATGTAGGATTGAGTGATCCGACAGAACATGTAACATTATCTTTCTCATACCAAATGTTTCTGAGTCTCAGACACTTTGTACCCTCACCATACAGTACTCCCTGCCCCACTGTGCCCACCACTGAGCTGTGCGGCAGCCAATGGGACGGAATCGTGCTGGTCACAGATGACCCTTCCAAACTGGATGGCAGTCTGGAAGTCCTCAAGGAGGCTATCCAGACTTACAAGGAGGTGGGACCAGTTGGACATTCCCAATGTGTGAAGAAGATTTTCTGGTCAAATACACTTGGTACCTTGTGGTCCATGTTTTTGGGACTTATGATTCCTGCTACTGGTACTCTGCAATTTCTGACTAAGATGTTTCACAGGAAAGTGATGTTGACAGTGATGAGATTGTGACAAGTTACTTTAAAGTTTTTGTGTCCTTGTCCCATTGCCCAGGTTGACAGCGGTGCGGATGGTCTGGCTGTCGTCATCCCTCTCCCCAGTCTGCCTGCTAAGAGACTGGTAAGGACATATGAAACATTGTCATAGCACCTCATACTTGTAATAAACCTTTCACATTATTTTGCAAATAAAAAGAAATTCCTTCTGAACTGTTCAGAGTTGTTGCAGAGAACAATTGGGGTAGAATTTGAATGTGGAATGAATGCACACAAGTACTTATTACTATAAGCCCATTGATATGTAAATTTTTGTGTATTATCTGTTGGAAAATTTATTGTACCTCTATGCTGTTGTAAAAAAGAACATCATGTTGTATACAAGAGACCAATGTGTTCTTACCTCCCCAGATCTATGCCTGTACTGGCCCAGTGACACGTGACATCGATGACGTCCGCAGGTTTTATGATGCAGCAGTGAAGGGTGTGCAGAGGTGAGCTGTTAACAACCCTTCTCTGCCATAGTCCTATATATGCTGAAAATATTTATAGTAGGAGAGGGTTACAGGTGCAAAATGCTAGATTGAAATGTCTGGAACAGGTTTTGGCATCAACTGCTTTTGATGTACATGAGGTACCTGAATGCTTATCAATTAGTTATACATGATAGTAGTTCAGTCCGGTAATTGAAGTGATATAATCATGTAACCAAAGCCCCTTGATATAACGTACGGGAATAATGCAGCTGTTTGTGTTCCCACAGGGCTCTGAAGGCAGGATGTAAGTCGCCGCTGCTGGTGTGCCCCGCCCATCCCTTATATGTACATGCCCGCGGTGTGGCCACGCTGGGGGCACTGCATGCTTTGTATGTGGTGAGTACAGAGACAAAACTTTGCACTCTGGAGTCCAGCGTTGCTAGCTTCAGTTGGAGTAGTGACATCCAATATATAGGCAAATACAGCTAACAACTTGGATCGATTCCAAGCTAAACAGTGACACCCATTTCAGGAGGGTTTAGCTTTGTGAAGATGGAAGTAAAAAATGCCTTAATAGATAGACAATAAAAAAGCTTTGATTGATTTGATTGATAACCAAAAGGGAGAAAATGCCTTGGTCTCTTTTAATTGTTCTAAGCCAATCTAAATGATATATACATATATATGACTCCAGCATTAAAATAATTTGTAACTGTTATTTCTGTGATGTAGCCTCTGGAGATCCGTCAGGATGTTCCGGACCGTACCACCAAGGCTCAGCAACTGGGGGTGTGGGCTGTCTCTGAAGAGACCGCTAACAACATAGCAAAAAGGGTTGAGGCTTTGGAGAGTGGAAGGTAAGAAGAATGACACCTTTTAATTCTCTCAACTCTTCACAACTTATGTAACACTGCTGAAGACTGCGATTGAGTTAAACAATTCTGAAAGACGTCTCTACTTTTGTTGGTCAGCTGTCTGCAGACATCTCCAAAAATCATTCTATAGCTATAGCATAGCTTCAATGTATACTGGTGGTCAATATGTTGTACCATATGACTGATGGAATCCTCTTCATGCAAATCCAGGATTGTTGCCCGTGACATCGGAGGCTCGGACCCGGAGCGCATGGCAGCGCCGCGGGTGGTGGAGTACCTGCAGGAGAAGTTCAAGGACACTGCCATCAAGATGAGGGTGACCTCTGATGCTGCGGAGTTTGAGGAAAATTACCCTCTCCTGGCCGCAGTTAACCGCTGTGCCAAAGGTATCGAGTTGACACACCTGTCAAGCAGTCTGTTTCCATTTTTGTTGATTGCAAGTCAATGTCAGAAGGTTACAGAATCGCCAATTACCTAAAAATCGAAAGTATTTTCTGCCTGAAAATCTTATAACTTTGAATGTGGCTCGAAGACCTGCAAACGGCAGCCAATACCTAAAACTATGCGATGAGTAAGAGAAGACAGGCCGTATTGCTGCCAAAAATTATTTAGAACTTGCAGACTTATTGTCCATTTGATCCTTCTGCTATGTGGTTGGCTTATGGTACTTGTTTGGGGAACTGTATTATGAAAATACTACAGTAACTGTACAAATGTCTCTGTGACTGAACACTGAAGATTTCAGAACTGTTGTGTAGCATATTTCTGTTTTTCCCTGATGGATTGGTTGGTGAATATTTTCAGCTGTGTCCCGTCATCACGGGCGACTCATCCACCTGGAGTACACTGGGGAGGGGGAGGTGGACAAGACCCTGCTGCTGGTGGGCAAGGTAACTACAGTTCCTTATAAAGCACTGCTGTAAGCAATGGAGCCAGTTCCCTGTACCATTTACTCTCATCTGGATGTAGTTTTGATGGTAGAAAAAAGCATCTGGATGGCATTTAAGGCAAGCTGAAAGTACTGGAAAGCACACCTTCCTGATACATGTGTGAAAATCACCTATGCTACATCAGCACTATAGTATGAAATAGAGTGTAATAACATTGCTTTTGGGTACAACCAAACCACCCTATTCCCTGATGATGTTCATACTAGTACAAATGTATATGTTTTGTCTGTTCCAGGGTATCACATATGACACAGGTGGTGCAGATATCAAGGCAGGGGGAGTGATGGCGGGCATGCACAGGGACAAGTGTGGAGCTGCTGCCGTGGCTGGCTTCTTCCAGGTAACAAGCAAACACATTACAGCTCAGAAATCTCTAAGGGCACCAACATCCTTCTGTGTCTGAATGAATTGTTATGATGATTAGAGGTTGTTTTGTGCCCAGCTCATTGACAAATAAGACTGGTGGATGAAGTTTGAGAATAGTTTCTGAGTCTTAGTATTTCATTGTTTTGGTTTGTTTTGCTGGGCAATTAATTATGCATTTCCGTCTACCCCTCCAATATCAAAAGTACCCATGCAGCACCTACATGTAGCGCCATGTGTTATTTGCTTGTAACAATGTGCTGGTAACATCGCTGCTCTGGGCTACATTTACCAAAGCTTAATGTGACCAACGAGGTATATATAACCTCCTTGATGTGACACTACAATGTCAGATGTAGACCTTGACAATAGACTGATGTTTTTTTTAGGTCCTGGATGCGATCCGTCCCAAGAAGCTGCGTGTGCTGGGCATGCTGGCCATGGTGAGGAACAGTGTGGGGGCAGGTAGGGCACCTGTTTATTTTACTCCAACTCGGGAACACATGTCTTTCTCTGTGTCCTGTTAGCTGACCACCACCTTGCCTGAGTGTGTGTGGTCATGTTATGTTTTATGTACTGTATTATTCATTAGTCTACCCGCCAGATCTAACTTCTTCTGACAGATCTAGATACAGGCAACTGTATGTTACAATGCCTGCAATGGGAACAATGTGCTCTGGGCATTTCATAAAAGTTGTAACAGTGGGGTTCTAGCGCTGCCAAACTGACCACGCCAACAGCTCTTGAGCTTTTGGTGTTGTGGTTAGCGCGTTGGATTTGTGATCCGGCTGCCCGGGTTCGGCGCGGGTTCGAATCCCGGGAGTCGGGGTGTTGTTTCTTTCTGTTCTTACTCGCCCCTCCGAATTTCTACAATGGTTCCCACACCGGGAATCGAACCCGGGCCTTGGCGGTGAGAGCGCCAAATCCTAACCACTAGACCATATAGTACTGCCTATCGTCCTTGCCCAAACGCACTAGTGCTTTTGTGGCGACGGTGATAGCGTTCGTGATTTGTGTTCTGCCGACCCCGGTTCGATTCCGGGTAGGGGGCATGTTGTTTCTTTCTGTTCTTACTCGCCCCTCTGAATTTCTACAATGGTTCCCACGCCGGCCCTGTGAGTAATAGGCTAGTATGTGCCACACAGGGATGTCGATCTCGGAGATTCGAGGACGAATCTTGAAAAGAAAAGGGGGAGTAGTGTAACAGTGGGGTTCTAGCGCTGCCAAACTGCCCACGCCAACAGCTCTTGAGCTTTTGGTGTTGTGGTTAGCGCGTTGGATTTGTGATCCGGCTGCCCGGGTTCGGCGCGGGTTCGAATCCCGGGAGTCGGGGTGTTGTTTCTTTCTGTTCTTACTCGCCCCTCCGAATTTCTACAAAGTATTATAGTGTACAGAATATGGTGTAAAAGTGATAAAATATAAGATTATGTGTTATAAAACATCCTGTCACAAAACTAGCCATTCTATTTTTTACTACTCTATTACATAAAGATTTGGGTCTTCTGTGTGTGCCACGTTTAAAACCAGGTTTTTGTGCGTTTGTATGTCTAATAAAAATGTCTTTATTTCACAGACAGCTATGTGGCAGATGAGCTGATCACGTCTCGTGCGGGGGTTCGTGTCCGTGTGGGGAACACCGACGCGGAGGGTCGGATGGTGATGACAGATCCGCTGTGTGAGATGAAGGAACGTGCACTGAAGGAGACCAACCCCGAGCTCTTCACCATAGCAACCCTGACGGGCCACGCCATCCGCGCCATGGGACCCAACTACTCTGTACGTCTGTCCAAATAATTGTCATAGATTTGTCGATGGACCATATGCCAGAAATGCTTTTCTGCAATAAAGTTCCATGTCTATCTGTACTCATGATGTTTATATTAGTAGTAAATTAATACTGAGTGAATGAATGAATGAACTTTGTTTCTCGATAGTTGCACCTCCCACAACCTATTGCAGCAACTACTAAATAACAGTAGTACGATAAAATAGTATTGTTAACAATTTAAGAGGTACAGCACAGTCATGTATGAGTGCAACTGTAACACAATGTCCAATCAGTCATGCATCCATCGTGAATTCTATAGAAACTCCTTGGTGAAACATCTTACTTCTTGGATAGAACCTGCTTACTGTCATGAATTTGTCTCTCCTCAGATCATCATGGACAACGGCCCAGCCAGGAAGCTGCAGACAGCCCAGCAGATGCAGCAGGGTAAGTGTGGGGGTCCCTTCTTATTCTTAAACGAGTCCTAAACTCCACAAGAGAGTGTTACTTTCCAATAGATATTAATTCTAGGAAGTAAGACATGCAGGTAAGCCTAGTCTTCCGTGGATAAGAAATGTTTTTCAGGTCCATATGTTTTGGGTTGTAGGTTACTAGTATTTGCACATAACCAAGAGATATTCACCTGCTGACATTCACCTGCATATGATTTTTTTTTTCATCCTATTGTTTTTTCTCTTCTGTAGTTGGCCATGAGTTTGCCGACCCATTTGAGATCTCCACTCTGCGTAGGGAGGTATGTTATGCTTATGAGTAAATGTTAAGAATATCTTGTACCTGTAGTTAAGATTGGATTATATCTATAAAAAAAAAGAAACTATGACTGTATGAATATATCTAGAATCACCTCACCTCACCTCACCAGTCCCATAGCCTCACCGGCTGTAGGGGCAGCAATGCCATCAACGTAGGTTTTCCATCCTCTTCTATCTTTGGCCAATGTTTCTAGCTGATGTACTGTATATAGAATCAGCCAATAGAAATTGGCTTACCAAATCAGTTGTTTGCAAAACTTCAGAGCAGCAGTCTGCTTTTAACACAACATTGTTTCAAGTCATACATCCATGACTGTATAGGTCTCTAATTTCTCATGTCCTCCAAAATCACCTTTTGACTTACATTACAAAATCTATGTAAAAAGGACATCAACCAAACTTGATGCCTCTAGTAAGAGTGAGTTAAACTTTACCTTTGCCCACATCAGGACTTTGACTTTGTCCGTGGGCCATCTGAGTACGAGGATGTCCTACAGTGTAACAACCAGCCGTCCTCCGCGACGCCCCGCGGTCATCAGTTCCCAGCAGCCTTCATGATGCAATCCTCCGGACTGGACAAGGTTAGAGTCATGTCTGTGATGTTGTGTGGATGTCTTACGTGCCTCATCTGCCAACAGGGATGTGTTTACACTAGGAATATCAATGTGTAGATGGGCTTGTTGGCTGAACATGAGACTTTGCTTGTTAGCAGGATTTCAAATTTTCAATATATTTTTATTGTAAGATTACTGTTTTGGGCCCTTTGAAGAAATTATGTGAAGATTCATTTGTACTCTTAATGAATTATTTCCCTAGCTGCTAGTTTGTGACTTTTCCAAAGTT
Organism: Branchiostoma floridae; assembly: GCF_000003815.2. NCBI lineage: Eukaryota > Metazoa > Chordata > Leptocardii > Amphioxiformes > Branchiostomatidae > Branchiostoma > Branchiostoma floridae. The sequence continues at coordinate 14,384,149 of NC_049982.1, forward strand.
TTCGCAAACATTTAGGATGGATTACTAGACAATGTACATCAAGCATCAGAGGAAAATGGTTCAGTGCAAGCTTTATGATCATCTATAAATTTTCTGCTGAAAATCAAACTGGCTTCAGCTTATTGTTTCCACTGCTGCAAATCTGTAATCTCCAAGCAGACCCTACACCAGCATAAGATATTATCAAAAGCTGGCAAAGATTTGAAGCCGACCTAGGAGTGAGCATCTGCTATCGGAGGTACTCCTTGGAGATTACCAAGTCTGTACATTTCAAGAACATAGAAATTACCCCAGTACAAATAAGACTATTTATTTCACTTAAATGCCACAATATTCCCCTCCAGCATGGCTGTGACTCGGCCCAGCCCCTGCCCTACTCCCACATGGACATCGCTGGATCCTCCGGACCCTTCCCAGGGGTCCCCACCGGCGCCCCCATCATCGCCCTGGCGGCCAAGTACATCTACCCCCGGCTGTGAAATGGATCAGCCCTGTACATCTACCCCCCGCTGTGAAATGGATCATCCCTCACTGGAGCAGCGATGACAAGGCTTGGGGGAGTCTTAGACTCCTGGGGACCAGAAATTTCCTTTCAGCTGTGTTAGGACAGTACAGATTATGAATTACATTGTGCATATAGTGGGACCTAAGAAAATTACAGATCAGTCATTTCCAAATATTTGAGGTACCAATCATATTAGCTGGTCTAGCAGGATTTTGCAACGCATACATGCTCCAATCACACAATGAAGAATAAGGCTGCCACACTTGATGGTGTTATTTTTTCTTACTTCCTGTTGCATTTTTCGGATCATCTGCTGTCAACAAGTGTATTTAAACATTCTGTGTTGTGATGACCGGAGGTTTTTGTTCGAATTCTGCAAACACAAGAGCACAATTTATGCCTCATACCTGGACCAACAGTAGTAATACAAATTGTAGTTTTGATTAAATAAGAAATATTGTGAAGTGAGTGAAGACAATGTGTAAGTGTGACTCAGGTCTAAACTGTTTAATGATTGGTCATTGCAATATCGACAAATATCACCATGTTAAGTACAGTCATGTACATGCATTTGTGATTTAACTATTGAGAGTTAAACAATAAAGCATATATTTGATTCTGCAAATAAAGACTTTTTAAATTGGCTGGACATAGACTTGTACATTCTATCATTCACTACAAACTGTTTTGATGTTTTCCATAGTGAAGACTCCAGTGCTGGGTAGACAAGGTTTTTGGGCAACTCCTTTACGTTGAGCTGCTGCTGATGTATAAAGTCAATGGGTTAATTTCTTCCTCGTACCTGTAGAATGAATCACTGTTAGAGTCCTGAAAACTCAGGTCATATGGCCGGCTAGATTTTTGAGTTAATCTCATCCGTGACCTTGGAGTTTCCCCTGCCACCATTTCTCTGCCTTCCTCATAGCCCGCTCCTTTCTTGGACCCAGAGTATGAACAGCAGCTGTAACGTGACCTTCCTTTCCCTTTTACTGAGAACTCTTGTCTTTGTTTGTGTGTGTCCTTTGTTTTTATCCATTCCATTTTTTCAGCCAGTTTAGGATTATAGCTGTCTGTCAGCTTGATGAATGGACCCTTTGTTAGGGATACTGAATGTTTTAAGTGTTCCATTTGCTTCCTTTCCTTTTTCACTAACTTGCCATACACTGTGTTGTATTCACCTGATGTACTGCTGACATACACTCCATCTGGCATATCCTCATCTCTTGCTTTCTTTGATTTCTTTTTCTCTTCCCAAACTGACAGACCAGTATAGAGGTCTTCCTCAGACACAAAGTCAACGGAGTTGTCACCTTCTCTCTCATGAGGCAAGTATTCAGGACAAGTTTTCTCATCCTGAAGTGGATATTCACGACAAGTCTTTTCATTCTCAGGACAAGTATTCTCATCCTGAGGCGAATGTTCAGGACAAGTACTCTCATCCTGAGGTGGATATTCAGGACAAGTCTTCTCATCCTGAGGAGTATATTCAGGACAAGTCTTCTTATCCTGAGGTGGATGTTCACGACAAGTCTTTTCATTCTCAGGACAAGTCTTCTCATCCTGAGGTGTATATTCAGGACAAGTTTTCTCATCCTGAGGTGGATATTCACAAGTCTTCTCATCCTGAGGCAAATGTTCGGGACAAGCCTCCTCATCAAACACCTTCACACGTCTCCTTAGTTTCGAAGAGATTTTGTCTGTGGTGTTTAATTTTGAACTTGACTTTAATAGATTATCATGTAATAGATTCAGTACTCTTTTCTTCTTCAATCTTTTCACCTTAGGGGTCTGAGACTGGTCTTCACAAATGTTTCCATCTTTCAGATATTTCGAGGTTTTTCTTTTTTTTATGTCACCTCTCTCCAATACAGAGGAAATGTTAAAGTCAACAACCAGTTTGTTGAGTTGTCCTGATACTTCAGGTTCCTTACTTGAGCTTTTTGACTGGATCAGTTGTTTTGTATCCTTGTCCCTGTCTGAGATCGATGCCACCATTTTGTTTTCTGTCATTGAATGACCAAAGCTGGTCAGTGATGCCATTTCTGGCTCGGAACCTCTGAGGTTTGTCCCATCATTATTGTTCAAGTCTGTCTCTGACCCTGTGACATTCATTTGGTCATTATTGTTAAAATCTGATTCGGAAATTTGGAGCATTATTTTGTCATTATTGCTTAGATCGTCTACCACAGGGGCTTCCATGGGATCAGAATTGCCCTGACAACTGTCTGAAGCATGGTGATCTTGTCCAGTTTTGAATTCTTTCCTGACTGGCTTTGCTGACCCAACATCTTCAGAGTCTTTCTCAGAGATTTCCGGCAATTTCTTCTTCTGTTGTTTTGCGAAAGTCGAACATCGGTAATTCATTATAGGATCATACTCCATGTCTGTTCCACGATATTCAAAAGCCTCTTGATACTTGTTCGCTGCTTGTTCTGGCTGTGTGTCACTCATGTGCAAATCAGTGATGGGAGTTGGGCAGTACCCTATGGTTGTGGATGGACATGTGGGGTCATATTCAGAGCTGGGATGTTCCTGAGCCATAACATTGACCTCAGCAGCTTGGCGCCTCTTCAGCTCTGCTATGGGAGTTGGCCGGTACTCCAGTGTTCTTACCACACAAGGCATGCTGCTGGGTCGGTTTGTGCGGACAGTGGAAACAGGTACTCCTCCTGGGTGTGAGGACTCACTCACAGATGGTTCATTAGGCACATAGTTGCCATGGTGATGACCAAGATCCCCCTGCTCTTCTTTCATTGCATTCTGGACATCTACGATAGACTCGTCGACAATGTCATCAATGATTTTGAGGACTGTTGAGATGTTGTTGTTGTGAGACTGGCATGTAGAGTGTTCCTGTGCAACATCACTTCCTGAGGGGTTGTTGGTTGATACTGTTTGAGCTAAGATGGAGGGTGGGGTTGGGAGCAGAGACATATGTTATGGCACGTGACTGATGGTATATGGCATTTTCACAACACTCATGTTATTAGTTTGGAAGCAACTTTTCAGTAATAGGATTCAGACTACATGTGGAAATTGTACTTTTCCACACCAATTTGATTTGTTGCTTCTCTGATTTTTTTCAGAATAAAATTGGACTGGCGGGTCGAAAAAAATACAAATTAAAGTTTTTTTTGCAAAACGTCCAGGGTGGAGAGATCAGCTTACTCAAGTTGTGCAACATAAATAACAACAGACTTTACAAATAATTTTTCGGATTTCCTTGGCATATTTTATGCAAGGAATCAATATTTTTATGGTGGTCACCAATTAGCAAAGCCCCAATTCTGAAATACAATAATATCAATTCCAGAATTTGAGGCCCATAGTTTATTTGGTAGTCAGGAGAGGTAGTGAAAATTTTTCTTCAAATTGGTAACGTTATAAATAGGACAGCAGAATCCGAGAAGCAACAAAGAAAATCTTTTTTTCAGGGCATTGAATTTGTCTGATACAATGTAGTCCTTTTACAAAAATGCTCCAACCACTTTCGACTTGTGACATGCATGAAAATGTAATGATTTTGCATTTTCCAATCAAAGGTTCTGTCTCGGGGAAATATAACGTTAGTTGCCGGGATTTTATACCGCTCCCTCCCATAGGGGGACCTCGAGGCCGACCACTAAAATCCCCGCGATCCAATCTGGGTTGTCAAAACTATTTTTTTCTCACCGTGCTTGAGGTGGCAGTGTGAGCTGTCACGTACGTCGTCGGCCAGAAAAGGGCACGGACTGATGTCGATAAACCCTGACGAGGTAGACATGTTTCAGACACTTGAAAACGCAAACTATACATACTGCCTTTACAAGAAGATGGCGATTCTGACTACTAGTATCCATCGCAATTAGATGTTCAAGTAATGAGATGCTGGTTGCATGTCCGCCAAATATTTGCATTTCTATTCTTTTAATTTGCATTTGGACGGAGATGGGCGGGGCTATTGGGGCAAACCTTATGGCAAAAGGCTTTTGGGAAATCAACTTGTTTCTTTATCGGGAAGAATCTTTATTTCTTCACATACACGTTTAATACTCAATTTTTTCATAAAACTGATGTTCAGTGGCTGATTTTGGAAAAGCAAGGGAAACTCATCAGGATAATCAAGCAATGTTGACAAATAATGAATTCAAAGAGGGTTGAACTTTTAACCAATGAAAATGCAGCAAGCAGTGTGATCATGCGCTAGAAAAATGTTCTGCAATTTGTTTACAACTCGCCAGATGTCGCTCTATTGTTAAACACAATACACTGCTGCACTTTGTAATTTTTCCGCTAGGTATCGCTTTTGTGCCGTATTGTCGTCACATGCAGCTGTGCCATACCTCTTCAGTGTCCTATATGTACATCCGAAGCTCTCGAGTCTCGGCAGTAGTCTGTGCCTGACACAGGCTTCGTAATATGTTTTCTGGGGTTGAAAGATAAGGTAAGTTAAGCGTTAATGAAATTTTATAGTTGTGAAGTGTGTTCGTTGGCCGCAACACCGAATATTTGCTTCTGGGCCTTGCCCCCCTCCCCATATTTTTGCACAGGATCCTCTGATGACCTGCTAGCTGCAAGCTGAGCGTGCTATATTACCTGAATTTAACCTGTTAAGTATACTGATCCCGAACAGGGACTTTCACGTTTAATGGCAAGTATACAAAAGTAACGGGTTCCGCACTGGTGTTCCAGTGCTGAATCAATGGGTCGAATCGGCCTCAGCACTGGTTTTCCAGTGCTGAAGAAACATCAGCACTGGTTTTCCAGTGCTGAACGGCCTTGTTCGAGTGCTGAAGCTCCCTCAGCACTGGAATTCCAGTGCTGAACCCAATGCGAGCACTGGATTTCCAGTGCTGAACTTCTCCGAGCACTGGTTTTCCAGTGCTGAACTGCCGTCAGCACTCGGTTACCAGTGCTGAACTCGCGGCAGAGGTCATTCAGCACTGGTTACCCAGTGCTGAAACTGCCGTCAGCACTGGAACCGAGTGCTAATATACAAAAGTAACGGGTTCAGCACTGGATTTACCAGTGCTCGGGAACTTTTCAGCACTGGAAGACCAGTGCTGTAAAAACTTCAGCTCTGGGCTTCCAGTGCTGACGTTTATAAAGCACTGGAACGTTCCAGTGCTGAACGTAATATTCGTGTACTAGTAGCATGCGTCCGTACGGCTGTCTGAGTTATTTCCTTTAGACTTAGGTATATCTGTGCGTGTTATTTAATCTCCAAGCAGATCTTGCATGGCACTAGCTTTTACTAGCTTTAGACTAGAGTAGACACTTTTGATATTGTTAATTGTGTATACAGTTAATGGCACTCAAGTTTCTTTTCTTTTGGTCAATTGATACGAAAATTTTAAATCACAAATCACATATTCTATACTTGTGGCAAAGTAGTGTCTTTTTAGTCAGAGGTAGACAACTAACAGTTGGTCTATCTGTGTGGTAAAGAGATCGCTTGTTTTTTTTTTTTACAAAGAATAGGTAGTTACAGGTGGACGACACATTCTGCTTGTGCGGCAAAGTAACATCATTTAAAAACAAGTGCTTTTAAAAAAGCTGGCATTTTGCCAATGTTTGCGTGTGTGAACGTTTTTTTCTAGTTATTAGAATGTCATATAAATAGAACAGAGTAACTAAACCTGATATTGGCGCATGGAGAGATTCACATATGTGCCTGAACTGCAGCAGATCTAGACGCCACCTGTTAAAATTTGCGTGAACTGCAGCAAATTTCACTACACATTGCCTGTTTTTGAGTGAGCTCTGTTGCGGGGCATTTTTAACTTTTTTTTTTAATTTTTTTTTCTATTCGGCAAAAAAACGAAGCGGCGAATCCGTTAACCAAAGAAATAAATTGGTGTGGCCAAATGGATGTAAAAATTAGTATTTTAATGGATGTTGGGGTCACGGAAGGTCACGTCAGGAGGCCAAAAGAAAACAAATTTCCCCTCAGAAAAGTGCCAAAATTAATCATTTTAAAGTTGTTTATGTCAAAAATTTTACTTGAATCTTGTTACCAAGTATCTAATGCCTATCTATACCAAATTCAGGTCATTTAATTGTAATACCAGGGTACAGGAGCCAAAAGTGTCCTTTTTTGGTCAAAAATTGGTCAAAAAATCGCAAAAATAAGCATTTTGTTGTACTGTACACCAAAAGTGTTATTGAATTTATATGAGGGCATTATCAAGGCACATCTCTGTCAAATTTCAGCTCATTTGGTTGTAATACCAGGGTACAGGGGCCAAACGTGTCCTTTTTTGGTCAAAAATTGGTCACAAAATCGCAAAAATAAGCATTTTGTTGTACTGTACACCAAAAGTGTTATTGAATTTATATGGGGGCATTATCAAGGCACATCTCTGTCAAATTTCAGCTCATTTGGTTGTAATACCAGGGTACAGGGGCCAAAATATACAGTTTTGGTCTAAAATTGACCAAAAAATCTCAATAAAATCATTTTAGAGGCAGATATGAAAAAAATGGGAAAAAGCATCAAGGTATTGGCCCACTCTACCCCTGTGCCGAATTTCAGGTCATTCGGTCCAGGAACGGCGGAGATGAATCACTTTGAAGATTTGACAGGAGAAAGAAAGAAAGAAAGAAAGAAAGAAACATTACGAATACAATATATTTCACCATACTATGTATGGCTGAAATATAAAAACATTGTATAATACAGTTGTCCATTTATATTTTGTTACAGAATGTAAGTTCTTTTCACCAACTTTATACATTTTATTCTCGGTTTCCAGTGCAGAATATTTGTCAGCACTGGATTTCCAGAGCTGAAATGTCCTCAGCACTGGAAATCCAGTGCTGATTGTAGTCTCAGCACTCGGTTTCCAGTGCTGACAGGAAGGCTTCGAGTGCTGAAGCTGCCTCAGCACTGGATTTCCAGTGCTGACGCCGGCTCAGCACTGGACTTCCAGTGCTGACGACCACTTCAGCACTGGTGTTCCAGTGCTGACAGAGGAGACCGTTACTTTTGTATATTTGCCGTTTAATGAAACGTTCAAGCATTAGAGGTTCAGACGATTTAAGAAGATGAAGAAGATCTCACAGTCACATCTAGGTTATCAAGAAGACGCTTACGGTGACATCAGAAATTGTCAACAGTAGTCAAAGCATTCCTTTTTAACCTCCTTGGTCAAAGTGAAAGAAAAAAAAAAAAACTCCTGCATGTAAACATGTCAAAGTGTCTCATAGTTATCCGTAACATTACTTTAACATTAGATAAAAACGTTTCTTTTTCCCTTTCAGACTACTGCAATTGCTAATGAAGTTCAACGTTGACTATGAGCTGATCAGTGAAAATGAAATAGCAAATGGCTCCAGAGCTATATGCCGAGGCACTAAATAGAGGACTGAAATATGAGTGACCAAAGACACCACAGACATAGGCCGGAGGAAATGCACCATGAAAAGAAAAAGAGTAAGGAGAGTAAAAGTTCAAGAGCTAGCGATCAGAGGAGCAGTAAACATCACAGACATGAACATAGGCACTCTGGTTTGGACCAGTCTGGAGGGTACGATGAAATGACAAGTAGGAGGATACAGGAGGCCTCATGTTCTCGTGACGTACATCAAAGAGACAGAAAGAAGGAAAGTTCAGATGAAGGGCACGGAAACAAGCATGGTAGGAGTGATAGAAGGAGGGAGGAAGAAGCAGAGAAATACAGGCACAAGCACAGGAAAATGGAGAGAGTAGGAGATAGAGACAAAGAAACTTACAGAGGCAAGGATGTGCATGTTAGGGACATGGCGAGAGAGGATGTGAGACCCAGGGACAAGCATGGTAGGATGGAGGGAATGAGAGAGCAGGAGGAGGAGGAGGAGGAGTGGGACCGTCAGGAGATGTGGGAGTTTAACTGGGAGGAGTACAGGTCAACTCTCAACAAGATCTTCTTTCGTGATGAAGATTTTATTGTCAGGGATGTTCAGTTGCCTGGAATGAGAGTGGGTCTTTTACATGCATTGGTAGACTTATAGATGCCCCATTTTGCAGTTAATACCCATACCATGCAACTGTTTTCTTGATTGAATATTCATACTTAGTTGTTGCCCAATTCTTTCAAGGTACTGTAAGTTGTCACTGTTGTACTTACATGGTTCATATGCATGACTTCTCTCTCCAAGGGGAACCCCAGAGTATGATGATTTCTGGAAGTTCTTCCACCGCTACTGTAAGTTCCAGATGAAGAAGTCAGGAGACCAGAGACCAGCCAGGCCACACCACAGCTCTCCGCAGCAGAAAACACTGGGGCTGCCCGATAAGTACGACAAGAGGTACAGAATCAACTTCTCCATCAAGACTAAAGATGTGGAGGAAAAACTGAAGTACTTAAGGACAGGCTCAAGGACAAATGGTGAGGATTGTGTGCCTCTGTTGTAGTTAGAGGGAAGTCCAATTGAATTTATGTAGGCCTTACAGTTACAATTGTTTCAATTAAAAATGCACCTGTTTGTTGCATTTCCTTTGCATGCAATTGTTTTATTTTGGCAGCTGATGCAAAGATTATGGCATTTGTTCTATGTGATTTAAGTTGATGCCTAACAATAACAAAAAGCCAGTACCTCTGATATTGTGTCTCACCATTGTAACTGCAATATGTTCCAATGTGACCTGCATGGTGTACATTAAATTTCCCTTTTCCTGCCCTTCCAGATGATGAGGACCTGACCCCCAGCAGAGTGGCAGAGTTCCGTCTGGCCTGGCTGCACTACATCGACTTCTGTCAGAAACAGAAGGTAACACCGAGCTGTTGTTCTGAACTTTCTCATACTTGATTTATATCAAGACATAGGGATAAGAGAGCTATCTCAATAGCTTACTGGACATTGCACTGAAATGCTGTTCTTGTCCCTAATATTGAAATGCTTTCACTGGTACTGAAATACTATCCCTGTCCCTCATACCAAAATGCTATCCCTGTCCCTGGTACTATCCCTATCCCTGGTACTATCCCTGTCCCTGGTACTATCCCTGTCCCTGGTACTATCCCTGTCCCTAGTACTGAAATGCTATTCTTGGACTTTATCATTTACAACATTTCATTGCAACAAAGACCTAATTTATACCAGTATTTAACAAATCGGGATTGACCCATATGCTGGACTGAGTGTAATATAACTGGCCGCTGCTGCAATGCATGCCTGCGAAGCTGTATTATACCAAAGGGCAGTCATACTGGCTGTATCAATGTAGATTCTGTATTTTGATCTGTTTTAGAGTGTAGAGCTTACCTGAACTGAAATCTAAGCAGACTTGTATTACTGTAAAGACCCCTGGTCATGGTGCAGAGATGTTGATGACTTGTCTGTGTCCCCAGCTCCAGAAGCTTGCTAAGCTGCGGCATGACCAGGCCAGCCTGCCCATCCACCAGTACAGGGACCAGATAGTGCAGGCGGTGAGGCAGCACCGGGTGGTGGTGGTGGCAGGGGACACCGGCTGTGGGAAGTCGACTCAGGTGGGACTATGGGACAGTCTTTACTCAGGAATAGGTTTGAATACCAGACCATTGCATGCTGAGGTCACTGCAACAAAAGCGCACTTGGCCCTACAGCTTGACCATAGAGGTGCCACATTTGTGCCTTGAGAATCGTGATTTATTATGACCAAAGTATGTCATTCTTCTGATTTTACAGAAGACAATACTTAAAACCATCTACTGACTTCTCAAATGGGTTACATATGCCTTTGGACTGGTGATTTATGACTATTGCTCAAAAGTTGGACTTGCCACTTTGATTGGTAACTAAGTGCTTGTACAATTGTAATAACCAGTGTTCTATTTGGTTGTTTACTTTTTATTTCACATGTTATGCTGTTGTACCTCAGGTTCCCCAGTATCTCATGTCGGCTGGCTTCACCTGTATCGCGTGCACGCAGCCGCGCCGCATCGCCTGTATCTCCCTCGCAAAACGTGTCGGCTACGAGACCCTGAATGAGTATGGGTCAGAGGTCGCCTACCAGGTCAGGTTTGAGGGAAGTAAGACAGACGCGACCAGGATCCTGTTTCTCACAGAAGGTGACTTGTAATTACAACAGATACAACTCTCTCTCTGTTCAGTTCACTGAAGAACTATCCCTGTCTGTCCCTGGTACTGAAATACTATCCCTGTCCCTATTAGTAGAGTATTATCCCTTTCCTTGGTACTGAAATACTATCCCTTTTCTTTGTACTGAAATACTATCCCTTTCCTTGGTACTGAAATACTATCCCTTGCCTTTGTACTGAAATACTATCCCTTTCCTTGGAACTGAAATACTATCCCTTTCCTTGGTACTGAAATATTATCCCTTTCCTTGGTACTGAAATACTATCCCTTTCCTTGGTACTGAAATACTATCCCTTTCCTTGGTACTGAAATACTATCCCTTTCCTTGGTACTGAAATACTATCCCTTTCCTTGGTACTGAAATTCTATCCCTTTCCTTGGTACTGAAATACTATCCCAGTCCCTGTTAGTGAAATGTTATCACTGGCCCTTGTACTGAAATGCTATCCCTGTCTTGTGTACTGATATACTATCCCTGTTCCTGTTACTGAAATACTATCCCTGTCACTGGTATGGAAATGTTATCCCTGTCTGGGGTTCGTAAATGTTATCCCTGCCCCTGGTACTGAAATGCTATTCTTGGACTTTATCGGATACAACTGTTACAGTAGATTGCAACAAATACCTCATTTATACCACAATTCACGAATCGGTATTCACCAAGACCGTGGATTGATCCCATGGGAATGATAGTATGAAAGATCAGGCTCTGAGGGGCTAAATCCATCTCAGGATGTGGATTTGGCAGATTGAATCGGGATCAGTCCCAAAGCCTGGCATGGGTGACTCCTAATGCAAATTTGGTATGAATGGTAAAATACATCTAGGTCCTTTATTGAACCACACATGGGACCGACTCAGAGGTTCTAAGTGTTTACTTGTGTGTGTGTGCAGGCCTGCTGCTGAGACAGGTGACTACTGACCCCACCCTGTCCCAGTACAGCATCATTGTCCTGGATGAGGTAAGGAGGTTTCTATGGTGTCTTTACTATTCTCTCTGGTGTGGGCAAGTGATGTGGTGATATCATCAGTCAGCAGGGAAAATATTGTTTTTGGGAAGTTGTTTTTGAAAAAGTTACCAATTGAAAGCATATCCATTCCCACTAGCTATATAGTATAAAGTATGTATAACTTTAACTTGAATTTATAATCATAATAATCATAATAATAATCATCTGGTGTATTTTGCCAGCCAGTAGGTACCCAAAGTATGAGTAATGAGGCTGTTTAACGTGGTCGAGGCACCTCCTCGAGCACGGGACCCCCGTTTTACGTCCCTCCCGGAAGACGATTTCGTGGAAAACTTCGTGAGGCTACAGCAATCCGGACGTCCTTGGTTGGTCCCCCATCCAAGCACTATCCGGACCGCGAATTTATCGCTTTCAAGAAATGATAAAAATCCCCAATTTTATGTAAGGCCACGGCAAGTAAATTTTATGGATGACATCAGCGCGCGCATTAATTTTCGCCTGATTTCAGAAAAAAAAACAGGAATTTTTTTCTTCTGCAGGGATGGTCAACATGACAATAAAATAAAGTACCAAAATGAGCAAATATGTTGTATTGTAGCCTAATAATTGTACTTGTAGAAGTGACACTTGCGAGGTACCCAGGGCTGTAGTTGTAGAAATAAAACTTATTGGATAGTTGTAAAAGTGACACCAATATGTAAGCCATGAGTGTGGTTACCAACTTTGTTGGTGATGCCAGTCTACCACACTATTGTCACTTTTACCACACCAGTACATGTCTTGAATATAGGAATGAATGCCTTGTTGGCTCTGATACCATGTTTTGTCCCTTTAATTCTTGTTACAACATTCATCACAACTTTATAGTGCCTATTTTTGAAAATGTAGCCATCTTGTTTTTTTTCACCCATCTTGTTTTTTTTCCGTCCTATCGCACTATTTTTGCAGTCTGCAGAGGATGTCATCCATAAAATTTACTTGCTGTGGCCTAAGACAAAAGCTGAAACTGTTACAGTAAAAGCTTTTGTTATTGAACAGTGGCTAGCATTGTGCTATACTGCCACCTAGCAGTTGTTCCCATGTCTGCACCCGTGCAGGTCCATGAGAGGCACCTGAACGGTGACTTCCTGCTGGGCGTGCTCCGAGCGCTGCTGCGGGCGCAGGAGGACCTGAAGATGGTCCTCATGTCCGCCACCATCAACATTAAACTGTTCGCTGGGTACTTCAACGGAGCACCAGTCATACAGGTCAGGGTGGAAATTACTTCACAGTGAGTTCACAGTGAGAGATCATTGCTTTTAATGTTTTTAAAAATTGCATTTCACACATCAATGCACAATTCACATTAACAACACATAAGAACATAAACAAGCATGATCCACGGATCCAATGGAAAATGAAAATAGAATTGAGTGACATATACAAATTACATGTACTAGAGATCATTGTTAAAGAATTCAAACATTAATGTTTCTGCACATATATTTTTCTGAATTACAGTACCGATATTGACATAGTGGTTTGTCCCTCTAGCATCTTACTAAACTACTTCTAGCATACCCTGAAGTCTTGATGAGTGAATAGAACTGTAATGACCTTCCCACCCTCCTGTGTACCCCAGGTCCCAGGCAGACTGTACCCCATCCAGCTGGAGTATCTACCCATCAAACAGGAGGTAGGGATTGACTCAACAAGTATGCTTTTTATGCATGAATCAATATGTCTTTACCAGTTAAGAAAATAATTGTTCTTTTAGAGACAGTTAAAACAAGACCTGTAACAATTACGCCGTGCCAAGAAATGGTGCTGTCCATGTCTTAACGAGTTGAAGACAAATATAGCATGGCAGTGAAGTGAAGAGCTTTGATGATGTTGATTGGATGTGCTATTTATGTGTTGTTCTGACTGAACCTGAGGAAATGATGTTTTCTGTCCCAGGAGCAGACCAGTAAGTCAGAGAGGCTTGACCCTCGACCTTACCTGAGGGTGATGCAGAGGATTGATCACAAGGTGAAGATTGTCTTACACCAGAAGTATGATACGTGGTGCTGGCTGTTAAAAGTAGTGGGATGTCTGATGGCATCCTAAATGAAAAAAAATGGTAGACTTAAGTCTTAAAATGTTTACGGTGGTTTGGTTTCTGTGATTTCTCTCCACCACAAAATTACGATGCTGTGTTTTCTTTGCATGTATATTATACAATTGTTTTAACCACGAATTTAGACCACAGCAAAAGCTCCTTTTGTCTTATCCTGCAAAATGTATGAATTTACTGTGACTAAAAATGTTAAGTCTAGTACACCACACTTTAGTTGATTAAATTGTTGTCATGAGTCAAAGCTGTCCAACCTGTTGTGCTCTCCCCTACTCCTGCCCTAGTACCCCGGGACAGAGCGAGGAGACCTGCTGATTTTCCTGAGCGGGATGTCGGAGATCACGGCGGTGGTGGAGGCTGGCCGGCTGTACGCACAGCAGACCAAGCGCTGGATCGTGCTGCCCCTGCACAGCACACTGTCCATAGAGGAACAGGACAAGGTACAGTCAGAGCAGAGGTCTAATTTGTGCTGAATATTTTGTTTGATATATTTTGCACTATAATGATAATACTGATAATATCGGGTGTATTTGCAGCCAGTAGGTACCCAAATTTGGGTATTGAGGCTGATTTATGTGGTCGAGGCACTTTCGAGTACGGGACCCCCATTTTACATCCCTTTTGAAAGACCATTTCGTGGAATTCTTGGCCAGCTACAGCATCTGATTGTCATTGGGTGGTCTCCCATCCAAGAACTATCCGGACTGCACATTGCTTAACTTCCTAGTTCGAGGGATGGGGTGTGTCCAACATGCGACACGGCCGTGCCTTATGTACATGCAGTACTGACAAAAGGAGGCAGGTGGTGCTGTTATGGTTTTGTTTTTCACTCATAGAAAACACTGTGACATTTTAATAAGATGATTTATATTTTTCTTCAGGTGTTTGACATCGCCCCTGAGGGTGTACGGAAGTGCATCGTGTCCACAAACATAGCTGAAACCTCCATCACAATCGACGGTGTCAGGTTTATATGTGACTCGGGAAAGGTATGTTTGATACAACCTATAAAACACATACTATATTTTTCTGAGAAAAAGTAGGATTGTTTTCTGAGAAACAGTAAGATTTTTTTCTGAGAAACAATAGGATCGTTTTCTGAGGAACAGTAGGATCTTCTTTAATCTCAAAATGTCTTCCCCAGGTGAAGGAGATGAGCTATGACCCAGGCGCTAAGATGCAGCGTCTTCAGGAGTTCTGGATCAGCCGAGCGAGTGCCGAGCAGAGAAAGGGCAGGGCAGGTATGAGTGGAACTGCTGCTGCAGTCTAATGTAGGCTGTTGGTGCCATAGGTACAACTGTTAGCGCCGATTATTTGGAGGGATTCCAAGTTGAGTCCTTCTGGATGTTGTTTTTTGAGCTGACATGATTCCTTGTTTTTGCCTTAGATATTGACGTATATCATAGATGGCTGTACCATCTGTAATATTGTACTTGTGTTGAAATGACTGTGAACATAGCTTTAGGTGAATGATTACTATTGACACTTTGCTAGATAATTTTGATGAGTAGAACACATTATGTTATAATTCGTATCCTCTTCTTGAACACATCTGACAAACTGAGAACTGAGATTTTTCTTTTATCTAAACCAGAAGAAATTTGTACATCCATTTGTACCTTCCCATCTCTACAGGACGGACTGGCCCAGGTGTCTGTTTCCGTATGTACGACGAGTCAGAGTATGACAACTTCCAGGAGTACGCCACCCCTGAGATCCAGCGTGTGCCCCTGGACTCCACCCTGCTGCAGATGATATCTATGGGACTTCGCAACCCCAGGAAGTAAGATGTCATTTCAGTTTTTCTGACTCTTGCCACTGCATCCAAGTGCTTTAGCTTGTAGAACTATCTTGCAGGCCTCTGAATTACCTGCAATTTTTATTTTCAACTTGCAATTTGTAAGATAAAGGTGCCTGGCATTTTATGCCTGAGATGATATTTAGATTTCACAACATGTGTATGCTACAGTTAGTCTCTCTGTGTCCATTGTCCTGAAATCTTCCTTGATCTTTCAGGTTCCCTTTCATCGAGCCTCCAGCCATGTCCAGTATTGAGAACTCTGTGGCTTTTCTGAAGGAGCAGGTATGTGTGAGGAATCACAGGGGTCTTGTGTAGTCTCTACCAGACTGACTACGCTAGCTATTATAGTAAGAAGAAATTGCCACTCCAGGGGAGTTTTGCTACCAGAGGAGTTGGTCGGCTGTGCATAATGTACCGAGATACCACAGACCTCCAGAAGGGAAATATGAACCTAAGCATGGACTGGCTTCTCTGGCCAATTTCCTGATTTTTTTGCCAAATCCTATGATCCCTGCCCCCCATAGAAAGGCCTGGAGGATAGGCATTGTGGGGAATGGGGTTTTCAGAAAAGAATCAGAGTGATAGATCTGAGTAAACAGCCTTTTTAAGACTTTTAAATCTGATATTTTCTATCCTTTGTACTGATTGGCTATCAGAGTGATGTACAGCAATGTTTTGTACTTTGTTGCCCAATCAAAGAACTTGATAGATCATTAAGTGTGTTTGAATTTGCAGGGGGCACTGACAGAGGAAGAGACGTTGACTCCCATTGGTCGGATGTTGGCACGGCTACCGGTAGATGTGGTGATTGGCAAGATGCTCATTATGGGAACTGTGTTCCATGTGAGTATGATATAACTGGTCTGTAGGACTATTGATAAGGACTGTGACGATGATGATGAGGACTGTTAGTAAACTTAATGTTTACAGGGTTTCAGGCTGCTTTAAGAGATTTCCGTATCAAGAACATAGAATTATCATTTTCAAGTATACACAGTGATGTTATTTTTGTCAATGGTACCATTGTTTATAACAGAATACTCAACAGTTACTCTCATAATTCAACCGGATGACATAACACCGCTAGATGAGAAAAAATACATTTAAGTTTTATTTAAGTGATTTAAAGAGATGTACCAATGCAGCATGAGAAATCATGAGGTATATACACTTAACATATTAGGTGCTCATGATCAAGACAATCTTGAGAAGGTCCCTATGATATTTTTATATTTCAGCCATACCATAGGTATGGTGAAATATATTGTATTCGTAATGTTTCTTTCTTTCTCCTGTCAAATCTTCAAATCGATTCAACTCCGTCGTTCCTGGACCAAATTACTTGAAATTTGGCACAAGGGTAGAGTGGGTCAATACCCAGGTGCTTTTTTCTCATTTTTTTCATATCCTCCTTTAAAATGATTTTATTCATGTTTTTTGCAATTTTTATGTACATTTGGCCCCCCTGTTCCCCGGTGTTACAGCCGAATGACCTAAAATTTGGTACAGGGGTGCCTTGATCATATGCCCACAAAATTCCAAAAACAATTTTGGCATACGGTACAGCAAAATGCTTAATTTTGGCATTTTTTGCCCCAGAAATGACATTTTTTGGCTCCTATACCCCCATTTTACAACCAAATGACCTGAAATTTGGTATAAGAGTGCCGTCTGCATATGCGCACATGAATTCATTTACACCTTTGGCATACGGTACAACAAAATGCTTAATTTTGGAATTTTTTGGTCATTGTTTGACCAAAAACGTACGCTTTTGGCTCCTGTTCCCTGGTCTTGTAACCAAATGACCTACATTTTGGTAAATAGGTGCACTAGATATTCATTCAAATGAACCATGTATAATTTCTGGCATAAACCACTTCAAAATGATATATTTGTGGACTTTTTTGGTAATTCTCCACTGGCCAGAGGGTCAATGACCTCAAGGTCGTTGACCTCTCCCACCTGAAGACAGCATGTGCACAAAGTCATGTCTATGTATACTAGTAACTTGATTAAACAGGCAACCAATCACGTAGCCTGAGTCAACATCTCGAAGGGGATTGGCAGCCAATAAGTGAGCCCGGTGTTATCTGGATGAGCCCATTCTGGCACAGAGGGGGTACATATTTTTTAAATTCATCTTTGGACTGTTGATTATATAATGTCTCTCAATGGGAGTATTTTTGAACTGGACTATTTTGCAATTTTACATGGGGTGTACTGGAAGAGTCCATTCTTGCATGGAGGGGGGCATTTTTTAAAAATTTGTTTATGGACTTTGGTGATTTGATATGTCAAAGTGTTTCAGTGTGGTTATTTTTTGACTGGTCAACTTTGCAATTTTACATAGGTTTTGCTGGAAGAGTCAATCCTTACATGGGGGGATTTTCAAAATCCATTTTTGGGACTTTGGTGATTACGTCCAAGTCCAATTTTAGCAGATGTATATTTGGACTGCACCACTTTACATAGGGGCATCGCAAGAAGAGTCCATTCTTGCATGGGGATGTTTTCAAATTTAGCTTTAGAAAGGTGATAATTCAATATTCCATTTTTAGTGGAAGTGTTTTTGGACTGGTCTATTTTACCTTTTCATGCCTTTTTTGCTTAGTTCAACCTTGACCATGTTTTCAGTGAGAGTATTTCTGGACTGGTCTATTGTGCAAATTCACATGGGGTGCACTGGAAGAGTCCATTCTTGCACTAGGAATTTTGTAAGATTCATTTTTGGGTGTCATTAAGTGTCATTAGTGGAAGTGACTTTTAAACAAAAGTGTTCGATTTTTGCACATGGGTGATTTTGGAATAGTCTGTTGTTGCATGGGGAGGGAGATGGCTGAAATATGCTGCATTTGCTCTCAAGCAAATGTCGGCCTTTCTAGTTTTATTATTTTTTTTTGATGTGGCGATATCATGGCACATAATGGAATTATGATAGTTGATGTTACACGTCCTTCCTTCCTGTACATCAACTAACAATAACAACTTTCCTCCGTGTCAGGTTATCGACCCTGTGTTGTCCATAGCAGCAGCTTTAAGTGTGCAGTCTCCCTTCCACCAATCAGCACGCACCAATCCAGATGCTATGGTAATGTCTTCACATTCTCAGTAGCATGTAGTCCCAATGAAATGTTTCATTTGTATCAGAAGACCCGAGGTTCTGAAATAACTAACTGAATAGCTTGGAAATCTTAATGTCCTGTCTTCATGTATTATAATAAGACCACATTTTGCAAAAAAGATACCTGATGTTTATTTCAAAGACAGTCACTGTACATGTAGTTTTCGTAACTTCAGTGTAAGGCCTGACCTTCTCTAAAAGCCATTCTGGACTTTAATCATGAGCTGAGCCCAGAGACAAGATTAAAGTTCGCTGCTGAGAGCTGGAATTTAATTCCCAAAGTCTTATCTGCCAGCAAATATTGAAAGGTTGGTGTGTGCTGTGCCTCCTGTGGCTGCGTAAACAGGTAGTCCGTTTACCTGGCAAACAGGGGCAGGGGCTATCTCCCAAGGCCGTTGATAATCTGACTATTTGATGTGGCAGGTGGCACGTATTTGCCAATATTGATAAGATGTCCTAGTCAGCATAGTTTTCTGATTATGTAGCATTAATGGGTGTGGAAGCGACTACTTTTCAAACAATGCAACAGCAGGGTAAGAAAGATGAACCCCAACATTTTTTAACATAACAGATGAAAAATATCAATTATATACAAAGTCATGTAGCCGTAACTACATATGTCTGGAAAAAAGGAAGAAAACAATCAATTTGCTGATGTGGACACAAACCCATGACCCTAGGATCCAACTCGATCAACATGTTGGTGTACCTTAGCTTTTGTGACATTAGAGGAGAAGCGTACATGTACATGTAAAGTATTCACCATGTCAGCATTTCTCAAGGATCAAAATTCAACCCCTTAAGTATTGTTCTGGAGGTCAAGGCCTACTGCCCTAATACAAATAATAAAGATCCATATTCTTAACATATACATGTACATGTGTATCATGACTAATGTGTTCACACACTAGGTGACCACTGCAGTCACTAATGCAGATAAAAGCATAGCCCTTGTTTGGCAGAAATAGTATACAAAGAAATGAAGCATAGTATTATTATCATATTATATTAGATGAAATTTTATTGAAATGGCTTAAGCTGTTTGCATTTAGTAAATAGTATTATAGCATTTAAGTGTCATTAAAAGCAATTTCATACAGCAATGTTACATATTTCTTTAGAATGTAGAATGATATTTGTGACGGCAAGCTTTCCATATGACAAATATAGGCATGGAAATATATTATCTAAGGCCATGTATACCAACAAAAAAGGCAGAATACATATATGTCTTGGGAAAGAGTTGTTATACCAGACTAACTTAATTTCTTTTATAGCATGCTCGAAAACCCCTGGAGTCGGACCACGGAGACCCCTTTACTCTGCTGAATGCCTTTGACGAGTGGATTCAGGTACAGCTGTTTGAAGATTTTTTTCTGTTTGGATGAATGATATAATCCAAACAAAGCACATGTCTACATGGAATGGGATATCATGTAGTTTTTACACGATTGTTGTGCTGAAAGGAATCCGCTTAAAGTTGTTAAGCTAAGGACTGGGTCATCCTGGTACATGTATATGCTGTACGTTCACGGTATGATTGCAAACTGATGATATTCTTGAGATACCCGTGTTCAGCAAAATTCAATTATCTTCTTAATATAGAAGGTTGTCTGAATACCCTGTCCACATTTGGCTCAGTCACAGCCTGCTTGAAAAAGTAATGAAAATTATGCAGGGACAACTTTGACTGCATCATAGGATGAGTTTTATTCCTACACACAGTCATGGGGACAGCATGGCTATAGATGGATGTTTTATAAAATAATATGTTTTACGCCAGGTGAAGGCAGGAGGGCGGAACTCCTCCAGGAAATGGTGCAGGAGGAGAGGGCTGGAGGAGCAGAGGTTCTACGAGATGGTCAAACTGAAGGAGCAGTTCAAGGACCTGCTGAAGGTGGGTTTGGGAGACAACTTTTAAGTTAAAACTAAGATTGCAATTGCTGAGATTTTGAGAGTTAGGATCTTTTGTCTATGTTACATGTCCAGTATGTCCTGCATGTGATATAATCAGTAGCTTATCTTGAGCTCTAAGTTGCTGTTTAAAGTTTTCTAACAATTTCTGCTCATGACTAGATCAAACACTTGTGCACATGAATAACTATAATCTAGGGTGTATGGTTCTCAAGTATTTTTGTGGAAGTAAGGCACTAAACTTTAGATGTATCGTAATAGAAGCAGTAGCTACAGTAAATGTTGCACAGAATATTTCCTGAAGTAAGTTCTGTAGCTCTGTGTTTGTTTGCTACCCAGGACCATGGGCTGCTGGAGGGTGAGCAGGATTATTACTACCGTGAGGAGGAGAGGAGGAGGAGGCATGGGGAGAGGAGGAGACTACAGGAGCTGAAGAGGAGACACGACAAGGGGCCCAGGAAGAGGAAGGTCCTCAAGTTGGAACATGAGGCAAGTCTAAAGACATGTACAGTATCGCTTTGTGCAAAGTACTTAGAGATTGTGAATGAGTTAGTGATACATATGCACATGTACAATATTTTGAATTGTAAACATATGTCAGTTGACTGTGAATTTATTCATATTTATTGATTTATTGATGTAAAGATAAGATATCCAGCTACATGTAAAGAAAATCCATGGTACTCAAAACTTTTAACATCTTGGCTTCACAACTTCTTATTTCATGGAGACACTGTGGTGTAACATGTGGGATATAAGTGCTGTATAACACAACCATAACCCCCTAAATGAATGCAAAACTACACATCTCACTCTATCCCGTACAGGACATAGAACTGAGTGGTGGAGATGATGATGATGATGATGAGGTTGACATTAAGGACATCGAGTTCAAGCTGAAACACGACCTGAACCAGCTCCAGGAAACGTCCAATCAGACGCGCAGCTTCACACTCCGTGACGTCCTTCTCCTCAAGGTTGTGCTCTGCAGGTGTGTGAGGACAGGACATCAGCATTACTTTCCTGAAATTTTAAGACACAGAGCTAGTGGCACATATAAGGCATTTTAAGTCTATACCGACAAGGCAGTTGTTTGCTTCATTTGCTTGTTGTACACATCAAAGGAGATAAATGTATTAGATCTATATCAATGCTAATTACCGTACATAATCTTAAAATCATTAAAATGCTTAACTCCATCCTTTCCTCCCATGTTCCAGTGGCCTGTACCCCTTGGTTGCCATAGCAGACGACTGTAACACTTACAGGAGAGACTCTGAGCAAGTCTTCCATACCAAAGTGAGCCACAAATGAAATCTATTTCGATTTTTATTGTTACAGTAGTAAACTTTCAGTTCATATTCACATAAGGGCTTCTTGGAGCATGACTTTTTCAAAATAGAATTTAAGGGAAAAGGATGCTAAAACTAGAATAAGGAGACAGAAAATATTTAAAAAATCTAATGCCTACCCCTTCTCAATTTTCAGATTGAATAAAAAAGGAGATAATGTATACTATACTAGAGAACTCATCTCAGATTTTTTCTGCTCACTTCCAGTCCAAACAGTTTGTAGTGCTGCACCCCACGGGTGTGTTCTGTAGTAACCCTGAGCCCCTCCAACTGCCACACACGGAGGGGAAACAGGGCGTGGCACAGCTCAAGGGACAAGTCAGCAGTAAGCACCAGCTGCTGGCTTACACGTAAGTTCCCTTTTCACTCACAAAATCTAGGAGGGCACAAAGCAACAACTCCCAACAAACATGATCTACCAGTATTTTTAGACGTATTTAGTATTTTTTATCAATTTGAATGAATGAATTTCACAGTTTGCTTGATAATCATCCTTTATTCAGCTTCAGGTAAGAAATTTGGCAATACTAAATAGAAATGTCAAATTTATATTTGGCTATTACTTTCAATGTCAAGGGACTTGTAATTTTTTTCACGTTAATTATTTTGGTCAGGAATATCATCAATCAAATAAGGCAGTCAAAAGATCAAAACTTGACCTCAAATCATTTTTCATTTTAAGATTCACTTTCCACTTTCTACAAGAATATATTTTCCCCTGATTCATGCTTTATCTTTTGTTTGAAGCATGCCAATAACATTGTGTTCTAATCCTGTCATATGGTAATGCTGCTTATCTTGTCCTGAATTTTGCCCCGCTAGTTCTCTACTGGAGACCAACAAGCCATACTTGGTGAACACCATGCGGATCCCTGCTGTACAGACCCTGATGCTGTATGCACACTGTCTGGACACCAACCAGGACTGTACCAGGTTGTCACACATCTGCTGTAATGGTTGAGTGTTGATTTCAAAGACTCAGTATGATTAGTAGGTCACAAAAAATAGCAGAACGATGAATTGATAATGTGATCTGAAAACAGTTTGTTGGTACATTTGTCAAGCTATTTTCAAAATAATTAGGATGAAATGCTGTGCATTGTTTAAAATTTTACCTGGAACAAATGTAGATTCAGACTCTACATACTATGTGAGCATCTTCTTCAGACAGACTTTTACTTATGATTTCAAATATGCAGAGCTAATTCTAATGTGAAACATTAATAGGTGGTCTTATACAGATGAGTTTGATAGATGCAAACCTACATATAGGTTCTCCGTCTTCCCAGGATAGTGTCTGACTACTGGCTGGAGCTGACCTTCCCTGAATCTGAGGCTGCACAACTCCTGCTGTCCTCAGTCATCCAGCTGCGGGTCACATGGGCCAAACTGCTGGGGCTCAGGCTACAGGGTGACTAAAGGAGTTTCTCAGAATTTTTTCTGGGTATTTTATTTGGCATAGCTTCTTAAATGTAGCAGGCAAACAAGAAAGTTGTAATACAATGTATATCATTGACAAATTTGGAGGAAAATCTTGTAATTAGTAACTTGAACAACCTACTTTGTAGATATTTTCTAAAGATATATTCCATCCTTTTATTTAGCCATCTTTCTTTTCAAGCTTTCCCCTAGATTATAACAGTTTTCTTGTTCCTGGCAGAGTCGAGTAGAAGAAAGAAGGATGATGATGATGAAGATGACACCAGTCGGAAGGCAAGGAAGCTGGAGAAGGTGTTGGCTCGCAAGCT
Organism: Branchiostoma floridae; assembly: GCF_000003815.2. NCBI lineage: Eukaryota > Metazoa > Chordata > Leptocardii > Amphioxiformes > Branchiostomatidae > Branchiostoma > Branchiostoma floridae. Next base: position 14,407,700 of record NC_049982.1, read on the forward strand.
GACAGAGTTCCTGAGCAGTGATGTGGAGTACTCCATCAGGAGGCTCGGCAACTCTGAGATCAAGAACCTCTTTGTAGGACCGCTGGAAGGTTTGGACTTCATCAACCTACTTCGTAAAGTAACATGGGCCATGAAAGCCCTCATTTTCATACAATCATGGTGGAAATATTCATTTTTAAAGTCAAGAGACTGCCTTTGTTCATGGTTATGGTTTGATGTATTTTGGTTGAGTCAGGTCCTTTTGCAGCAAGAGATATATTGATTTTAGGTACATTGAGATCATTTGCCTTTTGTTTAGAATTGGACCCCAGGGCAAGAAAACACTCCAACTGTTATCATGGGTTTACATGTCACATGATACAGCTTGATAAGAAAACATTTAACACAATAGTTAGTAGATTTCCATGCAGGGATAGTGGTAAATGATAGCAACAAGTTAAATGAAAAATTAAAGTGGAAATGAAAATAGAGCAGCATACTATCATTAAGTGATAAAAATGATAAGACAGAGTTACTGCAGTGAAAATAAGCATTCATGGATGGTAATTTCCATGTATATATATAAAAAAAAACACATGACCAGTACATATATGTTTTATACTCAAACTTTTTACTAAATGACACTCAAGAAGTCACTTGCATTCAAACAAAGTTGATTTCCTAATACTTAACTAGTAAAAATACTTGTTTGAGATTTATGTAAGTTACTTACAGGGTGATGTAATCTTCTCACAAATTTTACTTGAAGAAATTGGTATTCAGAACCACATTGGTATGTGTTTAAAGGGAAATACTTTTCTCACAGTAGGTTCCACAGCAAACAAACCTGTGCCAACCCTGTTTTCCGGTGAGTGCAGACCCCACCCGACCAAAGGTGGTGTGCAGATCAACGACTACCTAACCTACAACTGGTGAGCTGTGAAATGTTACTATCTGTGCAGCTGACTATTTTCAAACTATTCCAGTGGTGTACTTTTACCCTTCTATGAAACACCCTGTTATGACACAAACAAACAGCAGTTAACAGTATAGATCAGTATGTGTCACACTGAAAAGTAAATGCTTTGGCTGTACAAAGGGTCAAGAAATTAAACCCGTAAAGACATGGGCAAATTTACATTTTCTGTCACATTTCATCATGAAAGTACTTTTTTTGTGTAATAAAGTTCTTGCAAATTGATAAGGTTTCTCATGGCTATGGTGCATGTTTGTAAGGTTGAAGTTTCAGAAATCTGTATTTGTCACCTGCTAATGGCATTAGTCACTGATGTAAATCTATTCTTTGATTAAGTATTCTTTATGTTAGGTTTCCACTTACTTGTAATTTACCTGTATCTGTTTCAAATGTAACTTTTAATTGTAGAGTGCAATTCTGTTTTGAAAAAAAAAAGAATGAGATATAATTTTGATGTTTAAAACATCATTATATACTTATCTGCCAAACTTTATTACCATCTAAACTTGAGGTGAATGCTTGGTCAAACTGTCGTATGCTTTAATTTGTCTGACCTCCCCAGCCTGCAGGATGATGGGATGTCTGTCCACAGCTTCATGGCGCACCTGCGGAACAGCTGGACCTGTCCCACCTGCCAGGTGGACATGGCAGTCACCCTGCTGGAGAGGCTGCAGCACCAGGACCAGTGTCAGAACAAACAAGGTGACGACAACACCTCTGTTCTAGGCCTCATCTTTGTGGTAGTAGCAGTGTATGGTCCTCTTTAACTCATTTGCTGTTTTAGTATAAGCCAAGCATGCTGCATGTAATGTATTGAACATGGATTTCTTCAGTTTTTTGCCTGTTCATTTATTTATCTATCTCTGTCTTCTTTAGCCAGGGTAGGCCATCTAAGTGTAAAACACTGCTTTACAGTGGGGGCTGTCTGAATGTCTGCAAGAAGGACATCTTAATTTCAGTAGCAACATGACTATTAGTCCTCTATAAGTCTTGATTATGTGTCCAGGCCAGGTGCTTGCTCCATACCCTTTCTATGTGTAATGTATCTTTCTTTCTTTGTACCCAGATGTGTCTGTTGATGAGTCGAGGCAGCTGAGCGGCCCGTCCAGCCTGGAGAGACTGAGGAAGCCATGGTTCTGCACCACCTGCCAGCAGGAGTTCTCCTTCACTAACACTGAGATCCTCAAACACAGGAGAACTCATGCTCAACCTGCTGCCACAGGGGAAGGACCTACAACATGATATGAAATTTTGGGTCATGTGGCTGTCTACATAACACTAGAGCAGAAAATTAAGATTAATGTTAACACAAACATACACAAGCTACGTTATGTAAAATACTTTGTGTACAACATGGTACTTCTATAGATAACACTATCAGTGCTTATCTGTCAAAAGGAACAAGATGTTTTTTTAATGAAAAGCAGGCCAACTGAAGTGCTGGTGTGCATGACATGTAAATCAACTTTTTGTAGCATACTGGACCAGGTGATCTACTTCGATGACCCATTTGTAAGGGGGTGAACTGAAGAAGAGAATAAAGAACCCTATTCAGAGATTGCAATATTCACCCTTATCAGGAAGTTGTTGTCTACAGTCATAACTATGAATTTTAAGCAAGTGTTATTCACAGAGACTGTCACTTGCAAAGATTCCTTGGAAAAAGTATTGCAGGAACATTGCATAGGGTGAAGAACCAATGAGGATCCCTTATCAGAATGACTTTTTTGCATCCCCTTCACCTCAAAACGCATTGATTATAGTGACAAATTTAAGAAGGTTGTGATACAATTTGGCCTTCGCCTTTGTTCTAATGTAATGAACTGTACACCTGAGGCTATGAGTGACCTTTAAGCTATTATGAAACACACTGTATACATTGTGTAAAATAAAGTCTTATCAGTTGTATTTGACCAACAAATATTGATGATTATGTTACTTTATCAGGTTTATAATGACTTATTAGTTATTCAAGCTGTATTACTGGCACATAATGATCACTCATGATTCAGTATTTCATTAACTTTTTGCAAAATATTATTGGTCGAATTGGATCCAAATGTTTGTTGTCGAGTTGCAAAATTCATAATTCTATTAGTAAGAGTTTTGACAGTTCCAGTGATAACTTCCCAAGGAAATGCACATAAACATGAACCCACCACCACACGTCTGGTATGCTTATCTTGCAGATAGTTGAAGTCATATCCGGTGGATCGTAGGAATACCCAAGTAGCTATGTAGGAAAACTATAGCATTCTATAGGATTCCAATAGCTATAGACTGATGCAAAAATCAATGTACAATTAATGTGTATTTTCTCATTACGTAAATGAGAACGTCATTACACGTACACCCCACAAACATCATAAGGGGAAAGACCATTGAAAGGCTTAAAGAATGACTGCATTTTGAACATAGGTTACTTAACTTAATCAGTTGCCTCGTAATGCATGGGTGTAGATGTTGCCTAGGTACAGTTTAGCGCACAAATAAATCCTCTGTGACAACAGAAGGTTTGGTTGACCTCCGTAGGGCAGCCACCGTTACCAGTTATAAACGCGTGGCACTCTCGTCAAAGACATCCAAAGAGTGGCCACAGAGCAGAGACACAGGTTTTGTAGGTAAGCTAGTATTTTTCTCTTTACTTTGAATTGCATCACGTCCCAATTTCCCGTTGGGTTTCAAAGCTAGAAGCATTTTTAAATCAAATTAGGCAAGTTAGAATCCATTAGAGTTGAAATATGTTTATTACAGGCTGTTACATTTATAACAGTTTTGCTTCGCCATCAAAATGATATTTCTGTATCAAAAATCTTATTGCACCTTTATGTACAGTACATCAAGTTTTGATGACTGTTAGAAAAAAACAGTATCTCTAAGTATCTTACCATAATCTGGTAACATTATGGAAATCTAACGTGTGAAAGAAGGCTCTGGTTACCCTTATAAATGTTTCTTGATATCGAAGTTATTGACATATGTCTTGGTTTTGTATAACTAATAGAATGCAATTATGCGATGAAAGCAATCCGCATTTGCAAAAAAAAAAAAGATTTTCTGAACTTATTCACAACCATGAGAAGGTCCGGCTCTGGCGTGACCGACTTGAGCTGTGTGGAAATGGGGCTTTACTCACAACTCATTCTTAGAGTTATCGCAAGTTAGTGTTAAAACTTCGGTGATAATCAACATCGTTGAACTGATAACTCATTGCAAATGTTTTTCAATGATCGTGCGCTAACACTGTTGCATCAATGCCGTGAACATGTTTTTTTAAAGACGGAAATGCTACGCCCAGCACACATCATCGTACTTGTGCTACTGATGGGACTGTATACCGTCCTATGTGGTAAGTTACAATTAAATCTAAAAATTTAAAGGCCTAAAATAATTTCTATGTTGATCTGTACTTTCATACAAAATGTTTAGAATTAGCAGCCCACAGTAATTTGCTATGAAATGTTTAAAGATACTCATAACATTATTCGGGGAACAAAGCGATTTGATAACAATGGTTGCATATCATAACTAAAAGCTGAAACGCTAGCAGGAAGTTTTTGTGTAGATGGTGTAGTATAATACCAATTGTCATACATAATAGTTCCAATATTCCCTTTCATGTTTTGATACTCTTGGCCCTAGGTATACGTACCTTACAGTTACGTTATTTTTGACTGTCACAGAACCAGCCTGGCAGTATGAACCTTCGTGCTACAAGACTGACCGGACACAAACCCAATGGCACGAAGCTCTGGGAAAGTGTGGTGATAAAGGGGGCTACATGGCGACAGACGACAGGCCAGGGGAGTTGGACAGTATACAGCTATCCATGTTAAATGGGCAGCAGTACTGGATTGGAGCAAGGAAACTGGATGTGTTGGACAAGTTCTACTGGGTTGAAATAGGTGTGTTAATAGAAAGTGGTATACAAATTATTTCAGCTAATTTAGATAAATTTAGATGTAGATAGCTTACGTGATGCGTCCTATATACTTTGATATCAATTATGCAAATAGGAATCTAATGTGCATAATCAACGAGGAAGTTGTCTAAACTCGCTCTGTTCTACTATATGACTTATAATTGCAAGATTTTGTGGGTAATGTCAATAAAGCACCCATGTTTAGGGGCAACATCTCCAAGGCCAATCAACAATACACGATTCGTTAACACGCTTTCCTTTGATTCTTTAAACTATCCTAATATAGCAACTACACGAGACTTCTTTTCTATTTGTGTGATCAACAACTGTTGCAAACGATCGAATTAGCAAGAAACAATTGCAACAAGACTGGCAATAAAAATGTATTATTGCCATGACGACGATTGAGGGTACAACAATACAGCTCAAATCAGAAATAGACTGGAACTTCCCTGTCGCACTATCCCTGGCACAATATACTAGCCCACCTGTAACATAAACCTACAGCCAGCAGAAATGTACTATCCCCGGTACAGCACAATGGTCTGCCAGTGACCTAAACCTACAATTGAGCACTACAGAAGTATTTCCTGTCTGCCTGTGGCGTATGGCTTGAACAAGCTCTAGAAAAGAAAATGTATCCTTCATAAAATAACATAACATAACAACCAAGACAACGTGATCTATTGTGCAGAGTTCCCCGTCTAGTTTCAAAGGACAAATTCCTCCAGGGAGCAAGTGTGACCTACATTCCACCATTGCATACCAGAGATACATCTGGAACAGATTTGGGGGGGAGGGCTTGCATACCCAGCATACTGCATTCCTGTGGAAATGCCTGTGCAATTCCTAGAATTTTTGCAGACTGAATGCAAAATATACCACTTGACGACTCCCCTGAGGCGTCGTCAAAAATGTTATGGACTATTATTTTGCATCAGGATGTACACAACGTTACATATTATCTGATATGCTAACCAGTAGTTATATTTCATTATTGAAACAAATGTCGTCGTTAATTTGAAAGGTCGCCTTTGTTTTTCCGCAGTGTCCTCTGCAAATGGAGATTGTGTCGTTGATCCTGAATGGAAGATAGACTGCGGAGGAGACTGTGGGGCCAAGGGATGCTGCTGGCAGCCGGCGTCTGAGGGTTCTATAGAGCCCTGGTGCTCTTATCCAAACAGTTAAGACTTTTTCTGCATTTTTTAAACATTTTTTCATTATATTCCCCTGCCTCGTTTGTTTGTTTGCTTTATAGTTGTCTTCCATCTGTCCTCTAACTCTGGTCCTGCTGGCATGCCTGTGCCAATTTAACCTCCCAGATCTGATTGCTTCATTAGATTATTTACTTTTCCATTCGGTGCGCATTGATTTGGTATGCCACATTTAAATGAGAAATGCCACAACCTCCTAGAATACAGGACCCACTTGCATGTCTTATGCATGCGCAAATTGACAATTGTCGTGCGTTGCAGGGCTAGGGTTTTAACCCGTATCGTGCAATCCACATGTACATGAAGCATGATAATACATAATGTATATTTTTATCCTTCCAAGTCATATTAAACTAGAGTTCCACGAACACATCTCTTCGCCAAATAATCATGCCTTTGTTCAAGACTATTAGGTCTCATTCATGTAGTACTAAATAGCACCTACCCGTCCCCAAAAGCAAATGACTGCATAAACGTGTGTTTGTAGTAGTTGAAAATTCCATTTATTCATCCCATCTGACCTCGGGTATTGTTTTTTTACAAACACACATACATTCTACTGCAGTACCAAAGGAAAATAGCCATTCCACTTGGAACATTTGACGACTCTCAATGTCTCAAACTTTTAGAATGAGGAAAAACATGTTTCCATTGCTACGGGCTCGTTAGCACATCATTAGCATATGATCCACAGCCTCATATTACCGTCACCTTTGATGGTTTCTCTTTACACACGAGAGAAACCATCACGGCCCCCCCACTGAACCGAACCAGGACCAGGTCCGGAGGTGGCTAAGGACAGTTTGTGGAAATACCATCATACGCCCTTTATTCCCTCTTTAGACAGGTGATGGTTAAGCATCATATGAGGGTTAACTGACACAGGATGGTTAAAGCGACCCTAAGTGTAAAGTGCGCCTAAGTTTTATTTAGATTAATGTATGGTATGTAACTCCTCTCATCTGCTATAAAACTTGGCCAAGCTCTTAGAGCTAGCATGCATCACTCTGGTACCGAGACATTTCTCTATGCGCAAACATAAAAAAAATCTCTAGACACTCAGAGCCTTTTTGGAGTATAATGAATGGATCACTGTTATAAGGGTCCAGCAAGCTTCCCGAGTTGATGTCTGATGTCCTCGACTGATTGACTGACTGACTGTTAGACCTGGGTATTTGGACTCTCAAAAAAGTACTAGTGTCATGCTCTCAAGCTACTAACAGCAAATGTGCTACCAATATCATAGCATGGATAATAATGATAAGAAGGAAGGCCTGTTTGATGGCCTATTAACACTGCTGATCTTCCCAGCCTTGATTGAAAATGCCACTTGACCACTGGCTCATATCTTAATGTTACCAGAAATATATTTTGCTCCCAGCAGAAAGACTTCTAATGAGCTTATTTGGTTTGAATATAAAGCCCTAAGCCTAGAGACACTTGTTCATGCTTCTCTCCCCTGCAAACAATTAACAGGTCAATGACATGTGTATCATCAGGCTAATCTGTTAATCACATCTCTGATTAGATTGGTAACAGAAGCAATCTTCTAAAGTACATTGAGGAATAAGTTCCTTACATTAGATTGTCTGAAAGTTATGTCATGCTCACCCAGCTATTCAGAACTAATTCTATGAACAGCTTTTTTATTTTACCAAAGATCCAAACTTTGTAATTCAGGGCATCTCCAATTACTGGGGACTGACTTCCCGGCCACGGTATGCCAAGGCGATTAGTTCTGCCCGACCTTTGATTTGTCTTTGAATTGAGAGGTCATCTCTGTGCTAAGGCCGGGAAGAGTGAGGGCAGGGGGTTAATTTGGTGTGACTGGCTCTTGTCATGGGAAGGAGATCAGGCTTCTGCTACAGTCTGAGGGGCTAGGGTGACACTTTTGTAAGGGATGTTCTTCTCCAGGATAAGTTAAAGTAATTATATTAAATAGACCGCGATTTACATAATTAGCATCTCATTATGTTGATAATCACCCAAAGTACCTACCTACCAAAAGCAAGGAATATCCATCAATCCCCTCTGGAATTATCCTTCTTAAAAGATACGAACTATAAGACCCACTGTAGTTCCAAACAAGCTGCTAGGGGGCCCAAAATTACACCATTTACTCCTAGTGCCAACAGCTATCCACCACTAAAAAATCATGAACCTGGCACTTCTGGAAAATTTAGGCGCAAACTTTGACGCTCACTTGCAGTACTAAAACAAGTCGCTAGGAGGCCCATTATCGAACTTGACCTTCATTTCTGTGTCCCCTACCTATCAACAAAATATCATTAGCATTCATCAAGAACATCTTGAGTTATCTTGCATACAGACAAACGCACTTACATACAAAGCCAGCTACAGCACCATAGGTAAAAGCTAGCAAAACCATTCTCGCACATGACAATCCTTTACACAACCGCTACACACCTACCAAATATCGTAGAAATCGCCCAGCTGCATTTTGACTTATGCTTCCCGAAACAAACCTCGAAAAAATACAAAGCTCGCTGCTGTACCATAGGAAAACGCCAGGTAAACCATTTTCAAACTAGGCATGCCTCTTGACAACCGCTACACACCTACAAAAAATCAAAAAGTTCCATCCACAATTTCTCGACTTATATGTTGTTGACCTACATACAGACCCAAGTCGGCAAAAGCATACTCTATCGCCATTGGCGAAGAGAATGAAATATTCATTAGGTGGCGTCAAACTTAAGGCTATGCCACTTATGACCAACGTGCTTTACCAAAAAATCCTTTGAATATCGACGGAGCACGGTAAAAGTCATTTAAGGACTTAGTAACCGAGTTTTAATCTTTGATGTATAGTAAGGTATTAAGATACTAATGCTATATGGTGGTGCACTAGTCATGACTACGGTGTATATGTTGCAGACTTAGCCGCAACATCAGAGATACCCAACATTACATCCGATAAAGATGTAGACTGTCTTGTCTTGGGTAAAAACGGATTCAGTCCCATGAGTTGTGGCGGCGCTCATGAAATATTGTGTGAATCAGGTAAGTTTCCGAATTAATTGAACGCTCGTGATGTCAATGAGTGATGTACGTATGTAGTGTTGTGTACCTTAGCTCATATTCATGTCCAGGTCTGGACTTTCAGTCTGGACCTGAACCCATCATTGCATCTGTTCTTTGGAGGGGGAGCGGGTAGTGGTGCGTACCTAAACTCATATTCAGGTTCAGGTCCGGATTCAGGTCCAGCAGTTCAGGTTCAGGTCCGGACGTTTAAGTCCGGACCTGAACCCATCATCGCATATCATGTGCACTAGAATTTTTTTTTGAGGGAAAGGGGGGATGGTGCATGCATATAAAATTGCATGTGAGCATGAATTCAAATGCAATGTGAAAAATTATATACAGCCAGTGTAAACACAAAAAGTTTCTTGTCTTTTTCCAGTGCAAATTTCACTGTCTATGGAAGGTTTTAAATGGCTTAGAACAAAAAAAGGGAATATAAGTGACAGATTGCTTTTTGCAAGTCCGGACTTGGCTCCGGACATTTAGTTTTTTTTGGGACTTGGACCTTAACATTTTTAGGTCCAATTCCAAGCCCAGGCTCTAGGTACGCACCACTAGAGGGGGTACATATAAAATTGCATGTTAGCATGAATTTGACATGCAATGTGAAAAATACATTCAAATTATATACAGTCAGTGTAACAGAAAAGTTCAGGAATAAACGCATAATGGTCCTTTTCCAGTGCAAATTTGGAAGGTTTTAGATGGTTTGGAACAAAACAGAGAATATAACTGAGAGATAGCTTTTTGCAAGTCCGGACTTGGTTCTCGACATTTAAGTTTTTTTTTTACTTAAACCTAATTAAACGTTTTGCAGTTCCAGTTCCGGGTTCTAGGTACGCATCACTATACGTATGTGTGTTCTAAGTCTCGAATTAGGGAAATATTTGATTACACCCAACATGCCTGTTACTCAATACCAAACGTTGTATCTAGTTACTGGATAATGTTTCTCAAGACGTCTGTTCGGCGACAAAACAAAATAACGTCTGGAGAAGAAAGTGATATCGTCATCCATGACAGTATGACAACAAAGAAAATATATTACATACATATTAAATGGTAAATATTGAATAACAAACCAAAGTTGGCGAACTGAAATAGGTATGTCTTTTTAAAAATATTTCAACTAATTTAATCGACAGAGCAAAAGTGTAGCATTGAAGATATCAACATCACAGCCTCATGTGGAGAAGTCGTCCATATCCAATGCCCATCAGGATTCCAACTAGAAGGAGATAATATTCTAATGTGCACTGGGGGAAACAGTGGAAGTTTCAGAGGAGTGTGGAATGGCACTGCTTCGTGTAGAAGTAGGTACACTTTCTTAACTATGTATCGTACATTTCAAACCTTGTGTGCAAGAGCAAGGGCTTAGCTATAGATAACTGAATAACATCATAAACAGCAACTGGAGCAATTTTTGAAATAGATATAATGTTTGCTCTGTAACTTTATAAAACTATATACACACTACATATTAGTTGAACTGATTTAACAAAAGCATAAATGTTTTGACATTTACTTGCACGAAAATTACAAAACAAAAAGGCTTACAAATCGACACAATAATGAATTGTATCACATTTTATTTGTTGATAACAGATATCGATGACTGCTTAGCATCACCCTGTGTTCATGGCACCTGTAACGATGGCGTCAACTCCTACACGTGCAGCTGTGACGTGGGCTATAATGGAAAAGACTGCGGAACTGGTGAGTAAATGACAAAGCTGGAATTAGTTGATATTTGTAGGTAAACAATATCTTTTTTGGCATGACATTTTTTGTTGTTTTCTTTATCTACAGAAGTCGACGAGTGCGAATCATCACCCTGTGTTCATGGCACCTGTAACGATGGCGTCAACTCCTACACGTGCAGCTGTGACGCGGGTTTCAATGGAACAGACTGCGAAACTGGTGAGGAATTGATTTAGAATAAAATGACAAGGCTGGAATCAGTTGATATTTCTTGCTAATCATTTTTCCAACATCACGATTTCTGATGTTTTCTTTATCTACAGAAGTCGACGAGTGCGAATCATCACCCTGTGTTCATGGCACCTGTAACGATGGCGTCAACTCCTACACGTGCAGCTGTGACGCGGGTTTCAATGGAACAGACTGCGAAACTGGTGAGGAATTGATTTAGAATGGAATTAGTTGATATTTGTAGCTAAACAATATCTTTTTTGGCATGATATTTTTGTTGTTTTCTTCTACAGATATTGACGAGTGCGAATCATCACCTTGTGTTCATGGCACCTGTAACGATGGCGTCAACTCCTACACGTGCAGCTGTGACGCGGGTTTCAATGGAACAGACTGCGAAACTGGTGAGGAAATGACAAAGCTGGAATTAGTTGATATTTGTAGCTAAACAATATCTTTTTTGGCATGATATTTTTGTTGTTTTCTTCTACGGATATTGACGAGTGCGAATCATCACCTTGTGTTCATGGCACCTGTAACGATGGCGTCAACTCCTACACGTGCAGCTGTGACGCGGGTTTCAATGGAACAGACTGCGAAACTGGTGAGGAAATGACAAAGCTGGAATTAGTTGATATTTGTAGCTAAACAATATCTTTTTTGGCATGATAATTTTTGTTGTTTTCTTCTACAGATATTGACGAGTGCGAATCATCACCTTGTGTTCATGGCACCTGTAACGATGGCGTCAACTCCTACACGTGCAGCTGTGACGCGGGCTTCAATGGAACAGACTGCGAAACTGGTGAGGAAATGACAAAGCTGGAATTAGTTGATATTTGTAGGTAAACAATATCTTTTTTGGCATGACAATTTTTGTTGTTTTCTTTATCTACAGAAGTCGACGAGTGCGATTCATCACCATGTGTTCATGGCACCTGTAACGATGGCGTCAACTCCTACACGTGCAGCTGTGACGCGGGTTTCAATGGAACAGACTGCGAAACTGGTGAGGAAATGACAAAGCTGGAATTAGTTGATATTTGTAGCTAAACAATATCTTTTTTGGCATGATAATTTTTGTTGTTTTCTTTATCTACAGAAGTCGACGAGTGCGATTCATCACCATGTGTTCATGGCACCTGTAACGATGGCGTCAACTCCTACACGTGCAGCTGTGACGCGGGTTTCAATGGAACAGACTGCGAAACTGGTGAGGAAATGACAAAGCTGGAATTAGTTGATATTTGTAGCTAAACAATATCTTTTTTGGCATGACAATTTTTCTTGTTTTCTTCTACAGATATTGACGAGTGCGAATCATCACCTTGTGTTCATGGCACCTGTAACGATGGCGTCAACTCCTACACGTGCAGCTGTGACGCGGGTTTCAATGGATCAGACTGCGAAACTGGTGAGGAATTGATTTAGAATAAAATGACAAGGCTGGAATCAGTTGATATTTCTTGCTAATCATTTTTCCAACATCACGATTTCTGATGTTTTCTTTATCTACAGAAGTCGACGAGTGCGAATCATCACCCTGTGTTCATGGCACCTGTAACGATGGCGTCAACTCCTACACGTGCAGCTGTGACGCGGGTTTCAATGGAACAGACTGCGAAACTGGTGAGGAAATGACAAAGCTGGAATTAGTTGATATTTGTAGCTAAACAATATCTTTTTTGGCATGATAATTTTTCTTGTTTTCTTATACAGATATTGACGAGTGCGAATCATCACCCTGTGTTCATGGCACCTGTAACGATGGCGTCAACTCCTACACGTGCAGCTGTGACGCGGGCTATAATGGAACAGACTGCGAAACTGGTGAGGAAATGACAAAGCTGGAATTAGTTGATATTTGTAGGTAAACAATATCTTTTTTGGCATGATATTTTTGTTGGTTCTATCTACAGAAGTCGACGAGTGCGAATCATCACCTTGTGTTCATGGCACCTGTAACGATGGCGTCAACTCCTACACGTGCAGATGTGACGCGGGTTTCAATGGAACAGACTGCGAAACTGGTGAGGAAATGACAAAGCTGGAATTAGTTGATATTTGTAGCTAAACAATATCTTTTTTGGCATGATAATTTTTGTTGTTTTCTTCTACAGATATTGACGAGTGCGAATCATCACCCTGTGTTCATGGCACCTGTAACGATGGCGTCAACTCCTACACGTGCAGCTGTGACGCGGGTTTCAATGGAACAGACTGCGAAACTGGTGAGGAAATGACAAAGCTGGAATTAGTTGATATTTGTAGCTAAACAATACCTTTTTTGGCATGATAATTTTTCTTGTTTTCTTCTACAGATATTGACGAGTGCGAATCATCACCTTGTGTTCATGGCACCTGTAACGATGGCGTCAACTCCTACACGTGCAGCTGTGACGCGGGTTTCAATGGAACAGACTGCGAAACTGGTGAGGAAATGACAAAGCTGGAATTAGTTGATATTTGTAGCTAAACAATATCTTTTTTGGCATGATATTTTTGTTGTTTTCTTCTACAGAAGTCGACGAGTGCGAATCATCACCCTGTGTTCATGGCACCTGTAACGATGGCGTCAACTCCTACACGTGCAGCTGTGACGCGGGTTTCAATGGAACAGACTGCGAAACTGGTGAGGAAATGACAAAGCTGGAATTAGTTGATATTTGTAGCTAAACAATATCTTTTTTGGCATGATAATTTTTGTTGTTTTCTTATACAGATATTGACGAGTGCGAATCATCACCCTGTGTTCATGGCACCTGTAACGATGGCGTCAACTCCTACACGTGCAGCTGTGACGCGGGCTATAATGGAACAGACTGCGAAACTGGTGAGGAAATGACAAAGCTGGAATTAGTTGATATTTGTAGGTAAACAATATCTTTTTTGGCATGATATTTTTGTTGTTTTCTTCTACAGATATTGACGAGTGCGAATCATCACCTTGTGTTCATGGCACCTGTAACGATGGCGTCAACTCCTACACGTGCAGCTGTGACGCGGGTTTCAATGGAACAGACTGCGAAACTGGTGAGGAAATGACAAAGCTGGAATTAGTTGATATTTGTAGCTAAACAATATCTTTTTTGGCATGATAATTTTTGTTGTTTTCTTCTACAGATATTGACGAGTGCGAATCATCACCTTGTGTTCATGGCACCTGTAACGATGGCGTCAACTCCTACACGTGCAGCTGTGACGCGGGCTTCAATGGAACAGACTGCGAAACTGGTGAGGAAATGACAAAGCTGGAATTAGTTGATATTTGTAGGTAAACAATATCTTTTTTGGCATGACAATTTTTGTTGTTTTCTTTATCTACAGAAGTCGACGAGTGCGATTCATCACCATGTGTTCATGGCACCTGTAACGATGGCGTCAACTCCTACACGTGCAGCTGTGACGCGGGTTTCAATGGAACAGACTGCGAAACTGGTGAGGAAATGACAAAGCTGGAATTAGTTGATATTTGTAGCTAAACAATATCTTTTTCGGCATGATAATTTTTGTTGTTTTCTTCTACAGATATTGACGAGTGCGAATCATCACCCTGTGTTCATGGCACCTGTAACGATGGCGTCAACTCCTACACGTGCAGCTGTGACGCGGGCTTCAATGGAACAGACTGCGAAACTGGTGAGGAAATGACAAAGCTGGAATTAGTTGATATTTGTAGCTAAACAATATCTTTTTTGGCATGATAATTTTTGTTGTTTTCTTCTACAGATATTGACGAGTGCGAATCATCACCCTGTGTTCATGGCACCTGTAACGATGGCGTCAACTCCTACACGTGCAGCTGTGACGCGGGTTTCAATGGAACAGACTGCGAAACTGGTGAGGAAATGACAAAGCTGGAATTAGTTGATATTTGTAGCTAAACAATATCTTTTTTGGCATGATAATTTTTCTTGTTTTCTTCTACAGATATTGACGAGTGCGAATCATCACCCTGTGTTCATGGCACCTGTAACGATGGCGTCAACTCCTACACGTGCAGCTGTGACGCGGGTTTCAATGGAACAGACTGCGAAACTGGTGAGGAATTGATTTAGAATAAAATGACAAGGCTGGAATCAGTTGATATTTCTTGCTAATCATTTTTCCAACATCACGATTTCTGATGTTTTCTTTATCTACAGAAGTCGACGAGTGCGAATCATCACCCTGTGTTCATGGCACCTGTAACGATGGCGTCAACTCCTACACGTGCAGCTGTGACGCGGGTTTCAATGGAACAGACTGCGAAACTGGTGAGGAATTGATTTAGAATAAAATGACAAGGCTGGAATCAGTTGATATTTCTTGCTAATCATTTTTCCAACATCACGATTTCTGATGTTTTCTTTATCTACAGAAGTCGACGAGTGCGAATCATCACCCTGTGTTCATGGCACCTGTAACGATGGCGTCAACTCCTACACGTGCAGCTGTGACGCGGGTTTCAATGGAACAGACTGCGAAACTGGTGAGGAAATGACAAAGCTGGAATTAGTTGATATTTGTAGGTAAACAATATCTTTTTTGGCATGATAATTTTTGTTGTTTTCTTATACAGATATTGACGAGTGCGAATCATCACCCTGTGTTCATGGCACCTGTAACGATGGCGTCAACTCCTACACGTGCAGCTGTGACGCGGGTTTCAATGGATCAGACTGCGAAACTGGTGAGGAATTGATTTAGAATAAAATGACAAGGCTGGAATCAGTTGATATTTCTTGCTAATCATTTTTCCAACATCACGATTTCTGATGTTTTCTTTATCTACAGAAGTCGACGAGTGCGAATCATCACCCTGTGTTCATGGCACCTGTAACGATGGCGTCAACTCCTACACGTGCAGCTGTGACGCGGGCTTCAATGGAACAGACTGCGAAACTGGTGAGGAAATGACAAAGCTGGAATTAGTTGATATTTGTAGCTAAACAATATCTTTTTTGGCATGATATTTTTGTTGTTTTCTTCTACAGATATTGACGAGTGCGAATCAT